>NW_028276723.1:0-12500 GCF_052056855.1 Sturnus vulgaris | reverse complement strand
GAAGGAAGGAAGGAAGGAAGGAAGGAAGGAAGGAAGGAAGGAAGGAAGGAAGGAAGGAAGGAAGGAAGGAAGGAAGGAAGGAAGGAAGGAAGGAAGGAAGGAAGGATTCCAGGAAGGAAGGAAGGAGGGAAGGAAGGAAGGATTCCAGGAGGGAGGATTCCAGGAAGGAAGGAAGGATTCCAGGGAGGAAGGAAGGATTCCAGGAAGGAAGGATTCCAGGAAGGAAGGATTCCAGGGAGGAAGGAAGGATTCCAGTAAGGAAGGATTCCAGGAAGGATTCCAGGAAGGAAGGAAGGATTCCAGGAAGGAAGGATTCCAGGAAGGAAGGAAGGAAGGATTCCAGGAAGGAAGGATTCCAGGAAGGAAGGAAGGACGGATTCCAGGAAGGAAGGATTCCAGGAAGGAAGGATTGCAGGTTGGAAGGATTCCAGGATAGAAGGAAGGATTCCAGGAAGGAAGGAAGGAAGGATTCCAGGAAGGAAGGAAGGAAGGATTCCAGGAAGGATTCCAGGAAGGATTCCAGGAAGGAAGGAAGGATTCCAGGAAGGAAGGAAGGATTCCAGGAAGGAAGGATTCCAGGAAGGAAGGATTCCAGGAAGGATTCCAGGAAGGAAGGATTCCAGGAAGGAAGGATTCCAGGAAGGAAGGAAGGAAGGATTCCAGGAAGGAAGGATTCCAGGAAGGAAGGAAGGAAGGATTCCAGGAAGGAACGAAGGAAGGAAGGATTCCAGGAAGGAAGGATTCCAGGAAGGAAGGAATGAAGGAAGGAAGGATTCCAGGAAGGAAGGAAGGAAGGAAGGAAGGAAGGAAGGAAGGAAGGAAGGAAGGAAGGAAGGAAGGAAGGAAGGAAGGAAGGAAGGAAGGAAGGAAGGAAGGAAGGAAGGAAGGAAGGAAGGAAGGAAGGAAGGAAGGAAGGAAGGAAGGAAGGAAGGAAGGATTCCAGGAAGGAAGGATTCCAGGAAGGAAGGAAGGATTCCAGGGAGGAAGGAAGGAAGGATTCCAGGAAGGAAGGAGTCCAGGAAGGAAGGAAGGATTCCAGGAGGGAAGGAAGGAAGGATTCCAGGAAGGATTCCAGGAAGGATTCCAGGAAGGATTCCAGGAAGGATTCCAGGAAGGGAGGGAGGAAGGAAGGAAGGAAGGAAGGAAGGAAGGAAGGAAGGAAGGAAGGAAGGAAGGAAGGAAGGAAGGAAGGAAGGAAGGAAGGAAGGAAGGAAGGAAGGAAGGAAGGAAGGAAGGAAGGAAGGAAGGAAGGAAGGAAGGAAGGAAGGAAGGAAGGAAGGAAGGAAGGAAGGATTCCAGGAAGGAAGGAAGGAAGGGAGGAAGGAAGGAAGGAAGGATTCCAGGAAGGAAGGAAGGAAGGAAGGAAGGAAGGAAGGAAGGAAGGAAAGAAGGAAGGAAGGAAGGAAGGAAGGAAGGAAGGAAGGAAGGAAGGAAGGAAGGAAGGAAGGAAGGAAGGAAGGAAGGAAGGAAGGAAGGAAGGAAGGAAGGAAGGAAGGAAGGAAGGAAGGAAGGAAGGAAGGAAGGAAGGAAGGAAGGAAGGAAGGATTCCAGGAAGGAAGGATTCCAGGAAGGAAGGAAGGAAGGATTCCAGGAAGGAAGGATTCCAGGAAGGAAGGAAGGAAGGAAGGAAGGAAGGAAGGAAGGAAGGAAGGAAGGAAGGAAGGAATGATTCCAGGAAGGATTCCTGGAAGGAAGGAAGGATTCCAGGAAGGAAGGATTCCAGGAAGGAAGGAAGGATTCCAGGAAGGAAGGAAGGAAGGATTCCAGGAAGGAAGGAAGGAAGGATTCCAGGAAGGAAGGATTCCAGGAAGGAAGGAAGGAAGGAAGGAAGGAAGGAAGGAAGGATTCCAGGAAGGAAGGATTCCAGGAAGGAAGGAAGGATTCCAGGGAGGAAGGAAGGAAGGATTCCAGGAAGGAAGGAGTCCAGGAAGGAAGGAAGGATTCCAGGGAGGAAGGAATAAAGGATTCCAGGAAGGAAGGATTCCAGGAAGGAAGGATTCCAGGAAGGAAGGAAGGATTCCAGGAAGGAAGGATTCCAGGAAGGAAGGATTCCAGGAAGGAAGGAAGGAAGGAAGGAAGGAAGGAAGGAAGGAAGGAAGGAAGGAAGGAAGGAAGGATTCCAGGAAGGATGGATTCCAGGAAGGAAGGATTCCAGGAAGGAAGGAAGGAAGGAAGGAAAGAAGGAAGGAAGGAAGGAAGGAAGGAAGGAAGGAAGGAAGGAAGGAAGGAAGGAAGGAAGGAAGGAAGGAAGGAAGGAAGGAAGGAAGGAAGGAAGGAAGGAAGGAAGGAAGGAAGGAAGGAAGGAAGGAAGGAAGGAAGGAAGGAAGGAAGGAAGGAAGGAAGGAAGGAAGGAAGGAAGGAAGGAAGGAAGGAAGGAAGGAAGGAAGGAAGGAAGGAAAGATTCCAGGAAGGAAGGATTCCAGGAAGGAAGGAAGGATTCCAGGAGGGAAGGATTCCAGGAAGGAAGGAAGGATTCCAGGAAGGAAGGATTCCAGGAAGGAAGGATTCCAGGAAGGAAGGATTCCAGGAAGGAAGGATTCCAGGAAGGAAGGAAGGAAGGAAGGAAGGAAGGAAGGAAGGATTCCAGGAAGGAAGGAAGGAAGGAAGGAAGGAAGGAAGGGAGGAAGGAAGGATTCCAGGAGGGAAGGAAGGAAGGATTCCAGGAGGGAAGGAAGGAAGGATTCCAGGAAGGATTCCAGGAAGGATTCCAGGAAGGATTCCAGGAAGGATTCCAGGAAGGATTCCAGGAAGGAAGGAAGGAAGGAAGGAAGGAAGGAAGGAAGGAAGGAAGGAAGGAAGGAAGGAAGGAAGGAAGGAAGGAAGGAAGGAAGGAAGGAAGGAAGGAAGGAAGGAAGGAAGGATTCCAGGAAGGAAGGATTCCAGGAAGGAAGGAAGGATTCCAGGGAGGAAGGAAGGAAGGATTCCAGGAAGGAAGGAGTCCAGGAAGGAAGGAAGGATTCCAGGAGGGAAGGAAGGAAGGATTCCAGGAAGGATTCCAGGAAGGATTCCAGGAAGGATTCCAGGAAGGATTCCAGGAAGGGAGGGAGGAAGGAAGGAAGGAAGGAAGGAAGGAAGGAAGGAAGGAAGGAAGGAAGGAAGGAAGGAAGGAAGGAAGGAAGGAAGGAAGGAAGGAAGGAAGGAAGGAAGGAAGGAAGGAAGGAAGGAAGGAAGGAAGGAAGGAAGGAAGGAAGGAAGGAAGGAAGGAAGGAAGGAAGGAAGGATTCCAGGAAGGAAGGAAGGGAGGAAGGAAGGAAGGAAGGATTCCAGGAAGGAAGGAAGGATTCCAGGAAGGAAGGAAGGAAGGAAGGAAGGAAGGAAGGAAGGAAGGAAGGAAGGAAGGAAGGAAGGAAGGAAGGAAAGAAGGAAGGAAGGAAGGAAGGAAGGAAGGAAGGAAGGAAGGAAGGAGGAAGGAAGGAAGAAGGAAGGAAGGAAGGAAGGAAGGAAGGAAGGAAGGAAGGAAGGAAGGAAGGAAGGAAGGAAGGAAGGAAGGAAGGAAGGAAGGAAGGAAGGAAGGAAGGAAGGAAGGAAGGAAGGATTCCAGGAAGGAAGGAAGGAAGGATTCCAGGAAGGAAGGATTCCAGGAAGGAAGGAAGGAAGGAAGGAAGGAAGGAAGGAAGGAAGGAAGGAAGGAAGGAAGGAATGATTCCAGGAAGGATTCCAGGAAGGAAGGAAGGATTCCAGGAAGGAAGGATTCCAGGAAGGAAGGAAGGATTCCAGGAAGGAAGGAAGGAAGGATTCCAGGAAGGAAGGAAGGAAGGATTCCAGGAAGGAAGGATTCCAGGAAGGAAGGAAGGAAGGAAGGAAGGAAGGAAGGAAGGATTCCAGGAAGGAAGGATTCAGGAAGGAAGGAAGGATTCCAGGGAGGAAGGAAGGAAGGATTCCAGGAAGGAAGGAGTCCAGGAAGGAAGGAAGGATTCCAGGGAGGAAGGAATAAAGGATTCCAGGAAGGAAGGATTCCAGGAAGGAAGGATTCCAGGAAGGAAGGAAGGATTCCAGGAAGGAAGGATTCCAGGAAGGAAGGAAGGAAGGAAGGAAGGAAGGAAGGAAGGAAGGAAGGAAGGAAGGAGGAAGGAAGGAAGGATTCCAGGAAGGATGGATTCCAGGAAGGAAGGATTCCAGGAAGGAAGGAAGGAAGGAAGGAAAGAAGGAAGGAAGGAAGGAAGGAAGGAAGGAAGGAAGGAAGGAAGGAAGGAAGGAAGGAAGGAAGGAAGGAAGGAAGGAAGGAAGGAAGGAAGGAAGGAAGGAAGGAAGGAAGGAAGGAAGGAAGGAAGGAAGGAAGGAAGGAAGGATTCCAGGAAGGAAGGATTCCAGGAAGGAAGGAAGGATTCCAGGGAGGAAGGAAGGAAGGATTCCAGGAAGGAAGGAGTCCAGGAAGGAAGGAAGGATTCCAGGAGGGAAAGGAAGGAAGGATTCCAGGAAGGATTCCAGGAAGGATTCCAGGAAGGATTCCAGGAAGGATTCCAGGAAGGAGGGAGGGAGGAAGGAAGGAAGGAAGGAAGGAAGGAAGGAAGGAAGGAAGGAAGGAAGGAAGGAAGGAAGGAAGGAAGGAAGGAAGGAAGGAAGGAAGGAAGGAAGGAAGGAAGGAAGGAAGAAGGAAGGGAGGAAGGAAGGGAGGAAGGAAGGGAGGAAGGAAGGGAGGAAGGAAGGAAGGAAGGAAGGAAGGAAGGAAGGAAGGAAGGAAGGAAGGAAGGAAGGAAGGAAGGAAGGAAGGAAGGAAGGAAGGAAGGAAGGAAGGAAGGAAGGAAGGAAGGAAGGAAGGAAGGAAGGAAGGAAGGAAGGAAGGAAGGAAGGAAGGAAGGAAGGAAGGAAGGAAGGAAGGATTCCAGGAAGGAAGGAAGGAAGGAAGGAAGGAAGGAATGATTCCAGGAAGGATTCAATTCCAGGAAGGAAGGAAGGATTCCAGGAAGGAAGGAAGGATTCCAGGAAGGATTCCAGGAAGGATTCCGGGAAGGAAGGAAGGATTCCAGGAAGGAAGGATTCCAGGAAGGAAGGAAGGATTCCAGGGAGGAAGGAAGGATTCCAGGAAGGAAGGATTCCAGGAAGGAAGGATTCCAGGGAGGAAGGAAGGATTCCAGTAAGGAAGGATTCCAGGAAGGATTCCAGGAAGGAAGGAAGGATTCCAGGAAGGAAGGATTCCAGGAAGGAAGGAAGGAAGGATTCCAGGAAGGAAGGATTCCAGGAAGGAAGGACGGATTCCAGGAAGGAAGGATTCCAGGAAGGAAGGATTGCAGGTTGGAAGGATTCCAGGATAGAAGGAAGGATTCCAGGAAGGAAGGAAGGAAGGATTCCAGGAAGGAAGGAAGGAAGGATTCCAGGAAGGATTCCAGGAAGGATTCCAGGAAGGAAGGAAGGATTCCAGGAAGGAAGGAAGGATTCCAGGAAGGAAGGATTCCAGGAAGGAAGGATTCCAGGAAGGATTCCAGGAAGGAAGGATTCCAGGAAGGAAGGATTCCAGGAAGGAAGGATTCCAGGAAGGATTCCAGGAAGGAAGGATTCCAGGAAGGAAGGATTCCAGGAAGGAAGGAAGGAACGATTCCAGGAAGTAACGAAGGAAGGAAGGATTCCAGGAAGGAAGGATTCCAGGAAGGAAGGATTCCAGGAAGGAAGGAATGAAGGAAGGAAGGATTCCAGGAAGGAAGGAAGGAAGGATTCCAGGAAGGAAGGAAGGATTCCAGGAAGGAAGGAAGGAAGGAAGGAAGGAAGGAAGGAAGGAAGGAAGGAAGGAAGGAAGGAAGGAAGGAAGGAAGGAAGGAAGGAAGGAAGGAAGGAAGGAAGGAAGGAAGGAAGGAAGGAAGGAAGGAAGGAAGGAAGGAAGGAAGGAAGGATTCCAGGAGGGAAGGAAGGAAGGATTCCAGGAGGGAAGGAAGGAAGGATTCCAGGAAGGATTCCAGGAAGGATTCCAGGAAGGATTCCAGGAAGGATTCCAGGAAGGAAGGAAGGAAGGATTCCAGGAAGGAAGGATTCCAGGAAGGAAGGACGGATTCCAGGAAGGAAGGATTCCAGGAAGGAAGGATTGCAGGTTGGAAGGATTCCAGGATAGAAGGAAGGATTCCAGGAAGGAAGGAAGGAAGGATTCCAGGAAGGAAGGAAGGAAGGATTCCAGGAAGGATTCCAGGAAGGATTCCAGGAAGGAAGGAAGGATTCCAGGAAGGAAGGAAGGATTCCAGGAAGGAAGGATTCCAGGAAGGAAGGATTCCAGGAAGGATTCCAGGAAGGAAGGATTCCAGGAAGGAAGGATTCCAGGAAGGAAGGATTCCAGGAAGGATTCCAGGAAGGAAGGATTCCAGGAAGGAAGGATTCCAGGAAGGAAGGAAGGAACGATTCCAGGAAGTAACGAAGGAAGGAAGGATTCCAGGAAGGAAGGATTCCAGGAAGGAAGGATTCCAGGAAGGAAGGAATGAAGGAAGGAAGGATTCCAGGAAGGAAGGAAGGAAGGATTCCAGGAAGGAAGGAAGGATTCCAGGAAGGAAGGAAGGATTCCAGGAAGGAAGGAAGGATTCCAGGAAGGAAGGAAGGAAGGAAGGAAGGAAGGAAGGAAGGAAGGAAGGAAGGAAGGAAGGAAGGAAGGAAGGAAGGAAGGAAGGATTCCAGGAGGGAAGGAAGGAAGGATTCCAGGAGGGAAGGAAGGAAGGATTCCAGGAAGGATTCCAGGAAGGATTCCAGGAAGGATTCCAGGAAGGGAGGAAGGAAGGCAGGAAGGCAGGAAGGCAGGAAGGCAGGAAGGAAGGAAGGAAGGAAGGAAGGAAGGAAGGAAGGAAGGAAGGAAGGAAGGAAGGAAGGAAGGAAGGATTCCAGGAAGGAAGGATTCCAGGAACGAAGGAAGGATTCCAGGAAGGAAGGAAGGAAGGATTCCAGGAAGGAAGGAAGGATTCCAGGAAGGAAGGAAGGAAGGAAGGAAGGAAGGAAGGAAGGAAGGAAGGAAGGAAGGAAGGAAGGAAGGAAGGAAGGAAGGAAGGAAGGAAGGAAGGAAGGAAGGAAGGAAGGAAGGAAGGAAGGAAGGAAGGATTCCAGGAGGGAAGGAAGGAAGGATTCCAGGAGGGAAGGAAGGAAGGATTCCAGGAAGGATTCCAGGAAGGATTCCAGGAAGGATTCCAGGAAGGATTCCAGGAAGGAAGGAAGGAAGGATTCCAGGAAGGAAGGATTCCAGGAAGGAAGGACGGATTCCAGGAAGGAAGGATTCCAGGAAGGAAGGATTGCAGGTTGGAAGGATTCCAGGATAGAAGGAAGGATTCCAGGAAGGAAGGAAGGAAGGATTCCAGGAAGGAAGGAAGGAAGGATTCCAGGAAGGATTCCAGGAAGGATTCCAGGAAGGAAGGAAGGATTCCAGGAAGGAAGGAAGGATTCCAGGAAGGAAGGATTCCAGGAAGGAAGGATTCCAGGAAGGATTCCAGGAAGGAAGGATTCCAGGAAGGAAGGATTCCAGGAAGGAAGGATTCCAGGAAGGATTCCAGGAAGGAAGGATTCCAGGAAGGAAGGATTCCAGGAAGGAAGGAAGGAACGATTCCAGGAAGTAACGAAGGAAGGAAGGATTCCAGGAAGGAAGGATTCCAGGAAGGAAGGATTCCAGGAAGGAAGGAATGAAGGAAGGAAGGATTCCAGGAAGGAAGGAAGGAAGGATTCCAGGAAGGAAGGAAGGATTCCAGGAAGGAAGGAAGGAAGGAAGGAAGGAAGGAAGGAAGGAAGGAAGGAAGGAAGGAAGGAAGGAAGGAAGGAAGGAAGGAAGGAAGGAAGGAAGGAAGGAAGGAAGGATTCCAGGAAGGAAGGATTCCAGGAAGGAAGGAAGGAAGGAAGGATTCCAGGGAGGAAGGAAGGAAGGATTCCAGGAAGGAAGGAGTCCAGGAAGGAAGGAAGGATTCCAGGAGGGAAGGAAGGAAGGAAGGAAGGAAGGAACGATTCCAGGAAGTAACGAAGGAAGGAAGGATTCCAGGAAGGAAGGATTCCAGGAAGGAAGGATTCCAGGAAGGAAGGAATGAAGGAAGGAAGGATTCCAGGAAGGAAGGAAGGAAGGATTCCAGGAAGGAAGGAAGGATTCCAGGAAGGAAGGAAGGATTCCAGGAAGGAAGGAAGGAAAGAAGGAAGGAAGGAAGGAAGGAAGGAAGGAAGGAAGGAAGGAAGGAAGGAAGGAAGGAAGGAAGGAAGGAAGGAAGGAAGGAAGGAAGGAAGGAAGGAAGGAAGGAAGGAAGGAAGGAAGGAAGGAAGGAAGGAAGGAAGGAAGGAAGGAAGGATTCCAGGAGGGAAGGAAGGAAGGATTCCAGGAGGGAAGGAAGGAAGGATTCCAGGAAGGATTCCAGGAAGGATTCCAGGAAGGATTCCAGGAAGGATTCCAGGAAGGAAGGAAGGAAGGATTCCAGGAAGGAAGGATTCCAGGAAGGAAGGACGGATTCCAGGAAGGAAGGATTCCAGGAAGGAAGGATTGCAGGTTGGAAGGATTCCAGGATAGAAGGAAGGATTCCAGGAAGGAAGGAAGGAAGGATTCCAGGAAGGAAGGAAGGAAGGATTCCAGGAAGGATTCCAGGAAGGATTCCAGGAAGGAAGGAAGGATTCCAGGAAGGAAGGAAGGATTCCAGGAAGGAAGGATTCCAGGAAGGAAGGAGATTCCAGGAAGGATTCCAGGAAGGAAGGATTCCAGGAAGGAAGGATTCCAGGAAGGAAGGATTCCAGGAAGGATTCCAGGAAGGAAGGATTCCAGGAAGGAAGGATTCCAGGAAGGAAGGAAGGAACGATTCCAGGAAGTAACGAAGGAAGGAAGGATTCCAGGAAGGAAGGATTCCAGGAAGGAAGGATTCCAGGAAGGAAGGAATGAAGGAAGGAAGGATTCCAGGAAGGAAGGAAGGAAGGATTCCAGGAAGGAAGGAAGGATTCCAGGAAGGAAGGAAGGAAGGAAGGAAGGAAGGAAGGAAGGAAGGAAGGAAGGAAGGAAGGAAGGAAGGAAGGAAGGAAGGAAGGAAGGAAGGAAGGAAGGAAGGAAGGAAGGAAGGAAGGAAGGAAGGATTCCAGGAGGGAAGGAAGGAAGGATTCCAGGAAGGATTCCAGGAAGGATTCCAGGAAGGATTCCAGGAAGGATTCCAGGAAGGGAGGAAGGAAGGCAGGAAGGCAGGAAGGCAGGAAGGCAGGAAGGAAGGAAGGAAGGAAGGAAGGAAGGAAGGAAGGAAGGAAGGAAGGAAGGAAGGAAGGAAGGAAGGAAGGAAGGAAGGAAGGAAGGAAGGAAGGAAGGAAGGAAGGAAGGATTCCAGGAAGGAAGGATTCCAGGAACGAAGGAAGGATTCCAGGAAGGATTCCAGGAAGGATTCCGGGAAGGAAGGAAGGATTCCAGGAAGGAAGGATTCCAGGAAGGAAGGAAGGATTCCAGGGAGGAAGGAAGGATTCCAGGAAGGAAGGATTCCAGGAAGGAAGGATTCCAGGGAGGAAGGAAGGATTCCAGTAAGGAAGGATTCCAGGAAGGATTCCAGGAAGGAAGGAAGGATTCCAGGAAGGAAGGATTCCAGGAAGGAAGGAAGGAAGGATTCCAGGAAGGAAGGATTCCAGGAAGGAAGGACGGATTCCAGGAAGGAAGGATTCCAGGAAGGAAGGATTGCAGGTTGGAAGGATTCCAGGATAGAAGGAAGGATTCCAGGAAGGAAGGAAGGAAGGATTCCAGGAAGGAAGGAAGGAAGGATTCCAGGAAGGATTCCAGGAAGGATTCCAGGAAGGAAGGAAGGATTCCAGGAAGGAAGGAAGGATTCCAGGAAGGAAGGATTCCAGGAAGGATTCCAGGAAGGAAGGATTCCAGGAAGGAAGGATTCCAGGAAGGAAGGATTCCAGGAAGGAAGGAAGGAAGGATTCCAGGAAGGAAGGATTCCAGGAAGGAAGGAAGGAAGGATTCCAGGAAGGAACGAAGGAAGGAAGGATTCCAGGAAGGAAGGATTCCAGGAAGGAAGGATTCCAGGAAGGAAGGAATGAAGGAAGGAAGGATTCCAGGAAGGAAGGAAGGAAGGATTCCAGGAAGGAAGGAAGGAAGGAAGGAAGGAAGGATTCCAGGAAGGAAGGATTCCAGGAAGGAAGGATTCCAGGAAGGAAGGAAGGAAGGAAGGAAGGAAGGAAGGAAGGAAGGAAGGAAGGAAGGAAGGAAGGAAGGAAGGAAGGAAGGAAGGAAGGATTCCAGGAAGGAAGGAAGGAAGGATTCCAGGAAGGAAGGATTCCAGGAAGGAAGGATTCCAGGAAGGAAGGAAGGAAGGAAGGAAGGAAGGAAGGAAGGAAGGAAGGAAGGAAGGAAGGAAGGAAGGAAGGAAGGAAGGAAGGATTCCAGGAAGGAAGGAAGGATTCCAGGAAGGAAGGAAGGATTCCAGGAAGGATTCCAGGAAGGATTCCGGGAAGGAAGGAAGGATTCCAGGAAGGAAGGAAGGATTCCAGGAAGGAAGGATTCCAGGAAGGAAGGAAGGATTCCAGGAAGGAAGGAAGGAAGGAAGGATTCCAGGAAGGAAGGAAGGAAGGATTCCAGGAAGGAAGGATTCCAGGAAGGAAGGAAGGATTCCAGGAAGGAAGGAGTCCAGGAAGGAAGGAAGGATTCCAGGGAGGAAGGAATAAAGGATTCCAGGAAGGAAGGATTCCAGGAAGGAAGGATTCCAGGAAGGAAGGAAGGATTCCAGGAAGGAAGGATTCCAGGAAGGAAGGAAGGAAGGAAGGAAGGAAGGAAGGAAGGAAGGAAGGAAGGAAGGAAGGAAGGAAGGAAGGAAGGAAGGAAGGAAGGAAGGAAGGAAGGAAGGAAGGATTCCAGGAAGGATGGATTCCAGGAAGGAAGGATTCCAGGAAGGAAGGAAGGAAGGAAGGAAAGAAGGAAGGAAGGAAGGAAGGAAGGAAGGAAGGAAGGAAGGAAGGAAGGAAGGAAGGAAGGAAGGAAGGAAGGAAGGAAGGAAGGAAGGAAGGAAGGAAGGAAGGAAGGAAGGAAGGAAGGAAGGAAGGAAGGAAGGAAGGAAGGAAGGAAGGAAGGAAGGAAGGAAGGAAGGAAGGAAGGATTCCAGGGAGGAAGGAAGGAAGGATTCCAGGAAGGAAGGAGTCCAGGAAGGAAGGAAGGATTCCAGGAGGGAAGGAAGGAAGGATTCCAGGAAGGATTCCAGGAAGGATTCCAGGAAGGATTCCAGGAAGGATTCCAGGAAGGGAGGGAGGAAGGAAGGAAGGAAGGAAGGAAGGAAGGAAGGAAGGAAGGAAGGAAGGAAGGAAGGAAGGAAGGAAGGAAGGAAGGAAGGAAGGAAGGAAGGAAGGAAGGAAGGAAGGAAGGAAGGAAGGAAGGAAGGAAGGAAGGAAGGAAGGAAGGGAAGGAAGGAAGGGAGGAAGGAAGGGAGGAAGGAAGGGAGGAAGGAAGGGAGGAAGGAAGGAAGGAAGGAAGGAAGGAAGGAAGGAAGGAAGGAAGGAAGGAAGGAAGGAAGGAAGGAAGGAAGGAAGGAAGGAAGGAAGGAAGGAAGGAAGGAAGGAAGGAAGGAAGGAAGGAAGGAAGGAAGGAAGGAAGGAAGGAAGGAAGGAAGGAAGGATTCCAGGAAGGAAGGAAGGAAGGAAGGAAGGAAGGAATGATTCCAGGAAGGATTCCAGGAAGGAAGGAAGGATTCCAGGAAGGAAGGAAGGATTCCAGGAAGGATTCCAGGAAGGATTCCGGGAAGGAAGGAAGGATTCCAGGAAGGAAGGATTCCAGGAAGGAAGGAAGGATTCCAGGGAGGAAGGAAGGATTCCAGGAAGGAAGGATTCCAGGAAGGAAGGATTCCAGGGAGGAAGGAAGGATTCCAGTAAGGAAGGATTCCAGGAAGGATTCCAGGAAGGAAGGAAGGATTCCAGGAAGGAAGGATTCCAGGAAGGAAGGAAGGAAGGATTCCAGGAAGGAAGGATTCCAGGAAGGAAGGACGGATTCCAGGAAGGAAGGATTCCAGGAAGGAAGGATTGCAGGTTGGAAGGATTCCAGGATAGAAGGAAGGATTCCAGGAAGGAAGGAAGGAAGGATTCCAGGAAGGAAGGAAGGAAGGATTCCAGGAAGGATTCCAGGAAGGATTCCAGGAAGGAAGGAAGGATTCCAGGAAGGAAGGAAGGATTCCAGGAAGGAAGGATTCCAGGAAGGAAGGATTCCAGGAAGGATTCCAGGAAGGAAGGATTCCAGGAAGGAAGGATTCCAGGAAGGAAGGATTCCAGGAAGGATTCCAGGAAGGAAGGATTCCAGGAAGGAAGGATTCCAGGAAGGAAGGAAGGAACGATTCCAGGAAGTAACGAAGGAAGGAAGGATTCCAGGAAGGAAGGATTCCAGGAAGGAAGGATTCCAGGAAGGAAGGAATGAAGGAAGGAAGGATTCCAGGAAGGAAGGAAGGAAGGATTCCAGGAAGGAAGGAAGGATTCCAGGAAGGAAGGAAGCAAGGAAGGAAGGAAGGAAGGAAGGAAGGAAGGAAGGAAGGAAGGAAGGAAGGAAGGAAGGAAGGAAGGAAGGAAGGAAGGAAGGAAGGAAGGAAGGAAGGAAGGATTCCAGGAGGGAAGGAAGGAAGGATTCA
>NW_028276722.1:0-62219 GCF_052056855.1 Sturnus vulgaris | reverse complement strand
TGTGCTTGCCCGCAGAACTGAGAACACGCTGTTGGGCAGAGCTGCAACTGACCGCTGGAGTTCAGCTCTCGCCGGACGGCAGAAGGCGAAGAACGAAGCCGCTTGCGAGCGGCGCAGTGCAGCGAAGGGCTCTCCCAATTCGCCGCTAGCTCCACGGTCCTCCTCAGCTGCGAGTAGCAGCGCTCGCAGTACACAGAGCTTCGCAAGGCCCGAAGAGCCGGAGGGAAGTATCGCACACGCAAATGTGCCAGGACAGAGACGTGTTCTACGTTGTCCCCTCTCGTCGTGCAGTTTGTGCCTCTGCTGCTTCTGCTGTTAGGAATCGCTCCTCGAAAGACGAGCGAGAGCGTCCTTCCGGGTGCATTGCACTGAGTCGAGTGCTCGCTCGGGAACTTTGCACTCGGGGCCAAGGCAAGAGGGCGTGCTTGCCCGCAGAACTGAGAACACGCTGTTGGGCAGAGCTGCAACTGACCGCTGGAGTTCAGCTCTCGCCGGACGGCAGAAGGCGAAGAACGAAGCCGCTTGCGAGCGGCGCAGTGCAGCGAAGGGCTCTCCCAATTCGCCGCTAGCTCCACGGTCCTCCTCAGCTGCGAGTAGCAGCGCTCGCAGTACACAGAGCTTCGCAAGGCCCGAAGAGCCGGAGGGAAGTATCGCACACGCAAATGTGCCAGGACAGAGACGTGTTCTACGTTGTCCCCTCTCGTCGTGCAGTTTGTGCCTCTGCTGCTTCTGCTGTTAGGAATCGCTCCTCGAAAGACGAGCGAGAGCGTCCTTCCGGGTGCATTGCACTGAGTCGAGTGCTCGCTCGGGACTTTGCTCTCGGGGCCAAGGCAAGAGGGCGTGCTTGCCCGCAGAACTGAGAACACGCTGTTGGGCAGAGCTGCAACTGACCGCTGGAGTTCAGCTCTCGCCGGACGGCAGAAGGCGAAGAACGAAGCCGCTTGCGAGCGGCGCAGTGCAGCGAAGGGCTCTCCGAATTCGCCGCTAGCTCCACGGTCCTCCTCAGCTGCGAGTAGCAGCGCTCGCAGTACACAGAGCTTCGCAAGGCCGAAGAGCCGGAGGGAAGTATCGCACACGCAAATGTGCCAGGACAGAGACGTGTTCTACGTTGTCCCCCTCTCGTCGTGCAGTTTGTGCCTCTGCTGCTTCTGCTGTTAGGAATCGCTCCTCGAAAGACGAGCGAGAGCGTCCTTCCGGGTGCATTGCACTGAGTCGAGTGCTCGCTCGGGACTTTGCACTCGGGGCCAAGGCAAGAGGGCGTGCTTGCCCGCAGAACTGAGAACACGCTGTTGGGCAGAGCTGCAACTGACCGCTGGAGTTCAGCTCTCGCCGGACGGCAGAAGGCGAAGAACGAAGCCGCTTGCGAGCGGCGCAGTGCAGCGAAGAGCTCTCCCAATTCGCCGCTAGCTCCACGGTCCTTCTCAGCTGCGAGTAGCAGCGCTCGCAGTACACAGAGCTTCGCAAGGCCCGAAGAGCCGGAGGGAAGTATCGCACACGCAAATGTGCCAGGACAGAGACGTGTTCTACGTTGTCCCCCTCTCGTCGTGCAGTTTGTGCCTCTGCTGCTTCTGCTGTTAGGAATCGCTCCTCGAAAGACGAGCGAGAGCGTCCTTCCGGGTGCATTGCACTGAGTCGAGTGCTCGCTCGGGACTTTGCTCTCGGGGCCAAGGCAAGAGGGCGTGCTTGCCCGCAGAACTGAGAACACGCTGTTGGGCAGAGCTGCAACTGACCGCTGGAGTTCAGCTCTCGCCGGACGGCAGAAGGCGAAGAACGAAGCGCTTGCGAGCGGCGCAGTGCAGCGAAGAGCTCTCCCAATTCGCCGCTAGCTCCACGGTCCTTCTCAGCTGCGAGTAGCAGCGCTCGCAGTACACAGAGCTTCGCAAGGCCCGAAGAGCCGGAGGGAAGTATCGCACACGCAAATGTGCCAGGACAGAGACGTGTTCTACGTTGTCCCCTCTCGTCGTGCAGTTTGTGCCTCTGCTGCTTCTGCTGTTAGGAATCGCTCCTTGAAAGACGAGCGAGAGCGTCCTTCCGGGTGCATTGCACTGAGTCGAGTGCTCGCTCGGGACTTTGCTCTCGGGGCCAAGGCAAGAGGGCGTGCTTGCCCGCAGAACTGAGAACACGCTGTTGGGCAGAGCTGCAACTGACCGCTGGAGTTCAGCTCTCGCCGGACGGCAGAAGGCGAAGAACGAAGCCGCTTGCGAGCGGCGCAGTGCAGCGAAGAGCTCTCCCAATTCGCCGCTAGCTCCACGGTCCTCCTCAGCTGCGAGTAGCAGCGCTCGCAGTACACAGAGCTTCGCAAGGCCCGAAGAGCCGGAGGGAAGTTTCGCACACGAAAATGTGCCAGGACAGAGACGTGTTCTACGTTGTCCCCTCTCGTCGTGCAGTTTGTGCCTCTGCTGCTTCTGCTGTTAGGAATCGCTCCTCGAAAGACGAGCGAGAGCGTCCTTCCGGGTGCATTGCACTGAGTCGAGTGCTCGCTCGGGACTTTGCACTCGGGGCCAAGGCAAGAGGGCGTGCTTGCCCGCAGAACTGAGAACACGCTGTTGGGCAGAGCTGCAACTGACCGCTGGAGTTCAGCTCTCGCCGGACGGCAGAAGGCGAAGAACGAAGCCGCTTGCGAGCGGCGCAGTGCAGCGAAGAGCTCTCCGAATTCGCCGCTAGCTCCACGGTCCTCCTCAGCTGCGAGTAGCAGCGCTCGCAGTACACAGAGCTTCGCAAGGCCCGAAGAGCCGGAGGGAAGTATCGCACACGCAAATGTGCCAGGACAGAGACGTGTTCTACGTTGTCCCCTCTCGTCGTGCAGTTTGTGCCTCTGCTGCTTCTGCTGTTAGGAATCGCTCCTCGAAAGACGAGCGAGAGCGTCCTTCCGGGTGCATTGCACTGAGTCGAGTGCTCGCTCGGGACTTTGCTCTCGGGGCCAAGGCAAGAGGGCGTGCTTGCCCGCAGAACTGAGAACACGCTGTTGGGCAGAGCTGCAACTGACCGCTGGAGTTCAGCTCTCGCCGGACGGCAGAAGGCGAAGAACGAAGCCGCTTGCGAGCGGCGCAGTGCAGCGAAGAGCTCTCCCAATTCGCCGCTAGCTCCACGGTCCTTCTCAGCTGCGAGTAGCAGCGCTCGCAGTACACAGAGCTTCGCAAGGCCCGAAGAGCCGGAGGGAAGTATCGCACACGAAAATGTGCCAGGACAGAGACGTGTTCTACGTTGTCCCCTCTCGTCGTGCAGTTTGTGCCTCTGCTGCTTCTGCTGTTAGGAATCGCTCCTCGAAAGACGAGCGAGAGCGTCCTTCCGGGTGCATTGCACTGAGTCGAGTGCTCGCTCGGGACTTTGCTCTCGGGGCCAAGGCAAGAGGGCGTGCTTGCCCGCAGAACTGAGAACACGCTGTTGGGCAGAGCTGCAACTGACCGCTGGAGTTCAGCTCTCGCCGGACGGCAGAAGGCGAAGAACGAAGCCGCTTGCGAGCGGCGCAGTGCAGCGAAGAGCTCTCCCAATTCGCCGCTAGCTCCACGGTCCTCCTCAGCTGCGAGTAGCAGCGCTCGCAGTACACAGAGCTTCGCAAGGCCCGAAGAGCCGGAGGGAAGTATCGCACACGCAAATGTGCCAGGACAGAGACGTGTTCTACGTTGTCCCCTCTCGTCGTGCAGTTTGTGCCTCTGCTGCTTCTGCTGTTAGGAATCGCTCCTTGAAAGACGAGCGAGAGCGTCCTTCCGGGTGCATTGCACTGAGTCGAGTGCTCGCTCGGGACTTTGCTCTCGGGGCCAAGGCAAGAGGGCGTGCTTGCCCGCAGAACTGAGAACACGCTGTTGGGCAGAGCTGCAACTGACCGCTGGAGTTCAGCTCTCGCCGGACGGCAGAAGGCGAAGAACGAAGCCGCTTGCGAGCGGCGCAGTGCAGCGAAGAGCTCTCCCAATTCGCCGCTAGCTCCACGGTCCTCCTCAGCTGCGAGTAGCAGCGCTCGCAGTACACAGAGCTTCGCAAGGCCCGAAGAGCCGGAGGGAAGTATCGCACACGCAAATGTGCCAGGACAGAGACGTGTTCTACGTTGTCCCCTCTCGTCGTGCAGTTTGTGCCTCTGCTGCTTCTGCTGTTAGGAATCGCTCCTCGAAAGACGAGCGAGAGCGTCCTTCCGGGTGCATTGCACTGAGTCGAGTGCTCGCTCGGGACTTTGCTCTCGGGGCCAAGGCAAGAGGGCGTGCTTGCCCGCAGAACTGAGAACACGCTGTTGGGCAGAGCTGCAACTGACCGCTGGAGTTCAGCTCTCGCCGGACGGCAGAAGGCGAAGAACGAAGCCGCTTGCGAGCGGCGCAGTGCAGCGAAGAGCTCTCCCAATTCGCCGCTAGCTCCACGGTCCTCCTCAGCTGCGAGTAGCAGCGCTCGCAGTACACAGAGCTTCGCAAGGCCCGAAGAGCCGGAGGGAAGTTTCGCACACGAAAATGTGCCAGGACAGAGACGTGTTCTACGTTGTCCCCTCTCGTCGTGCAGTTTGTGCCTCTGCTGCTTCTGCTGTTAGGAATCGCTCCTCGAAAGACGAGCGAGAGCGTCCTTCCGGGTGCATTGCACTGAGTCGAGTGCTCGCTCGGGACTTTGCTCTCGGGGCCAAGGCAAGAGGGCGTGCTTGCCCGCAGAACTGAGAACACGCTGTTGGGCAGAGCTGCAACTGACCGCTGGAGTTCAGCTCTCGCCGGACGGCAGAAGGCGAAGAACGAAGCCGCTTGCGAGCGGCGCAGTGCAGCGAAGAGCTCTCCCAATTCGCCGCTAGCTCCACGGTCCTCCTCAGCTGCGAGTAGCAGCGCTCGCAGTACACAGAGCTTCGCAAGGCCCGAAGAGCCGGAGGGAAGTATCGCACACGCAAATGTGCCAGGACAGAGACGTGTTCTACGTTGTCCCCTCTCGTCGTGCAGTTTGTGCCTCTGCTGCTTCTGCTGTTAGGAATCGCTCCTCGAAAGACGAGCGAGAGCGTCCTTCCGGGTGCATTGCACTGAGTCGAGTGCTCGCTCGGGACTTTGCACTCGGGGCCAAGGCAAGAGGGCGTGCTTGCCCGCAGAACTGAGAACACGCTGTTGGGCAGAGCTGCAACTGACCGCTGGAGTTCAGCTCTCGCCGGACGGCAGAAGGCGAAGAACGAAGCCGCTTGCGAGCGGCGCAGTGCAGCGAAGGGCTCTCCGAATTCGCCGCTAGCTCCACGGTCCTCCTCAGCTGCGAGTAGCAGCGCTCGCAGTACACAGAGCTTCGCAAGGCCCGAAGAGCCGGAGGGAAGTATCGCACACGCAAATGTGCCAGGACAGAGACGTGTTCTACGTTGTCCCCTCTCGTCGTGCAGTTTGTGCCTCTGCTGCTTCTGCTGTTAGGAATCGCTCCTCGAAAGACGAGCGAGAGCGTCCTTCCGGGTGCATTGCACTGAGTCGAGTGCTCGCTCGGGACTTTGCTCTCGGGGCCAAGGCAAGAGGGCGTGCTTGCCCGCAGAACTGAGAACACGCTGTTGGGCAGAGCTGCAACTGACCGCTGGAGTTCAGCTCTCGCCGGACGGCAGAAGGCGAAGAACGAAGCCGCTTGCGAGCGGCGCAGTGCAGCGAAGGGCTCTCCCAATTCGCCGCTAGCTCCACGGTCCTCCTCAGCTGCGAGTAGCAGCGCTCGCAGTACACAGAGCTTCGCAAGGCCCGAAGAGCCGGAGGGAAGTATCGCACACGCAAATGTGCCAGGACAGAGACGTGTTCTACGTTGTCCCCTCTCGTCGTGCAGTTTGTGCCTCTGCTGCTTCTGCTGTTAGGAATCGCTCCTCGAAAGACGAGCGAGAGCGTCCTTCCGGGTGCATTGCACTGAGTCGAGTGCTCGCTCGGGACTTTGCACTCGGGGCCAAGGCAAGAGGGCGTGCTTGCCCGCAGAACTGAGAACACGCTGTTGGGCAGAGCTGCAACTGACCGCTGGAGTTCAGCTCTCGCCGGACGGCAGAAGGCGAAGAACGAAGCCGCTTGCGAGCGGCGCAGTGCAGCGAAGGGCTCTCCCAATTCGCCGCTAGCTCCACGGTCCTCCTCAGCTGCGAGTAGCAGCGCTCGCAGTACACAGAGCTTCGCAAGGCCCGAAGAGCCGGAGGGAAGTTTCGCACACGAAAATGTGCCAGGACAGAGACGTGTTCTACGTTGTCCCCTCTCGTCGTGCAGTTTGTGCCTCTGCTGCTTCTGCTGTTAGGAATCGCTCCTCGAAAGACGAGCGAGAGCGTCCTTCCGGGTGCATTGCACTGAGTCGAGTGCTCGCTCGGGACTTTGCACTCGGGGCCAAGGCAAGAGGGCGTGCTTGCCCGCAGAACTGAGAACACGCTGTTGGGCAGAGCTGCAACTGACCGCTGGAGTTCAGCTCTCGCCGGACGGCAGAAGGCGAAGAACGAAGCCGCTTGCGAGCGGCGCAGTGCAGCGAAGGGCTCTCCCAATTCGCCGCTAGCTCCACGGTCCTTCTCAGCTGCGAGTAGCAGCGCTCGCAGTACACAGAGCTTCGCAAGGCCCGAAGAGCCGGAGGGAAGTATCGCACACGCAAATGTGCCAGGACAGAGACGTGTTCTACGTTGTCCCCTCTCGTCGTGCAGTTTGTGCCTCTGCTGCTTCTGCTGTTAGGAATCGCTCCTCGAAAGACGAGCGAGAGCGTCCTTCCGGGTGCATTGCACTGAGTCGAGTGCTCGCTCGGGACTTTGCTCTCGGGGCCAAGGCAAGAGGGCGTGCTTGCCCGCAGAACTGAGAACACGCTGTTGGGCAGAGCTGCAACTGACCGCTGGAGTTCAGCTCTCGCCGGACGGCAGAAGGCGAAGAACGAAGCCGCTTGCGAGCGGCGCAGTGCAGCGAAGGGCTCTCCCAATTCGCCGCTAGCTCCACGGTCCTCCTCAGCTGCGAGTAGCAGCGCTCGCAGTACACAGAGCTTCGCAAGGCCCGAAGAGCCGGAGGGAAGTATCGCACACGAAAATGTGCCAGGACAGAGACGTGTTCTACGTTGTCCCCTCTCGTCGTGCAGTTTGTGCCTCTGCTGCTTCTGCTGTTAGGAATCGCTCCTCGAAAGACGAGCGAGAGCGTCCTTCCGGGTGCATTGCACTGAGTCGAGTGCTCGCTCGGGACTTTGCTCTCGGGGCCAAGGCAAGAGGGCGTGCTTGCCCGCAGAACTGAGAACACGCTGTTGGGCAGAGCTGCAACTGACCGCTGGAGTTCAGCTCTCGCCGGACGGCAGAAGGCGAAGAACGAAGCCGCTTGCGAGCGGCGCAGTGCAGCGAAGAGCTCTCCCAATTCGCCGCTAGCTCCACGGTCCTCCTCAGCTGCGAGTAGCAGCGCTCGCAGTACACAGAGCTTCGCAAGGCCCGAAGAGCCGGAGGGAAGTATCGCACACGAAAATGTGCCAGGACAGAGACGTGTTCTACGTTGTCCCCTCTCGTCGTGCAGTTTGTGCCTCTGCTGCTTCTGCTGTTAGGAATCGCTCCTCGAAAGACGAGCGAGAGCGTCCTTCCGGGTGCATTGCACTGAGTCGAGTGCTCGCTCGGGACTTTGCTCTCGGGGCCAAGGCAAGAGGGCGTGCTTGCCCGCAGAACTGAGAACACGCTGTTGGGCAGAGCTGCAACTGACCGCTGGAGTTCAGCTCTCGCCGGACGGCAGAAGGCGAAGAACGAAGCCGCTTGCGAGCGGCGCAGTGCAGCGAAGAGCTCTCCCAATTCGCCGCTAGCTCCACGGTCCTCCTCAGCTGCGAGTAGCAGCGCTCGCAGTACACAGAGCTTCGCAAGGCCCGAAGAGCCGGAGGGAAGTATCGCACACGCAAATGTGCCAGGACAGAGACGTGTTCTACGTTGTCCCCTCTCGTCGTGCAGTTTGTGCCTCTGCTGCTTCTGCTGTTAGGAATCGCTCCTCGAAAGACGAGCGAGAGCGTCCTTCCGGGTGCATTGCACTGAGTCGAGTGCTCGCTCGGGACTTTGCACTCGGGGCCAAGGCAAGAGGGCGTGCTTGCCCGCAGAACTGAGAACACGCTGTTGGGCAGAGCTGCAACTGACCGCTGGAGTTCAGCTCTCGCCGGACGGCAGAAGGCGAAGAACGAAGCCGCTTGCGAGCGGCGCAGTGCAGCGAAGGGCTCTCCCAATTCGCCGCTAGCTCCACGGTCCTCCTCAGCTGCGAGTAGCAGCGCTCGCAGTACACAGAGCTTCGCAAGGCCCGAAGAGCCGGAGGGAAGTATCGCACACGCAAATGTGCCAGGACAGAGACGTGTTCTACGTTGTCCCCTCTCGTCGTGCAGTTTGTGCCTCTGCTGCTTCTGCTGTTAGGAATCGCTCCTCGAAAGACGAGCGAGAGCGTCCTTCCGGGTGCATTGCACTGAGTCGAGTGCTCGCTCGGGACTTTGCACTCGGGGCCAAGGCAAGAGGGCGTGCTTGCCCGCAGAACTGAGAACACGCTGTTGGGCAGAGCTGCAACTGACCGCTGGAGTTCAGCT
This sequence comes from Sturnus vulgaris, assembly GCF_052056855.1. Classification (NCBI taxonomy): domain Eukaryota; kingdom Metazoa; phylum Chordata; class Aves; order Passeriformes; family Sturnidae; genus Sturnus; species Sturnus vulgaris. Next base: position 53,771 of record NW_028276722.1, on the reverse strand, counting down.
CTCGCCGGACGGCAGAAGGCGAAGAACGAAGCCGCTTGCGAGCGGCGCAGTGCAGCGAAGGGCTCTCCGAATTCGCCGCTAGCTCCACGGTCCTCCTCAGCTGCGAGTAGCAGCGCTCGCAGTACACAGAGCTTCGCAAGGCCCGAAGAGCCGGAGGGAAGTTTCGCACACGAAAATGTGCCAGGACAGAGACGTGTTCTACGTTGTCCCCTCTCGTCGTGCAGTTTGTGCCTCTGCTGCTTCTGCTGTTAGGAATCGCTCCTCGAAAGACGAGCGAGAGCGTCCTTCCGGGTGCATTGCACTGAGTCGAGTGCTCGCTCGGGACTTTGCTCTCGGGGCCAAGGCAAGAGGGCGTGCTTGCCCGCAGAACTGAGAACACGCTGTTGGGCAGAGCTGCAACTGACCGCTGGAGTTCAGCTCTCGCCGGACGGCAGAAGGCGAAGAACGAAGCCGCTTGCGAGCGGCGCAGTGCAGCGAAGGGCTCTCCGAATTCGCCGCTAGCTCCACGGTCCTCCTCAGCTGCGAGTAGCAGCGCTCGCAGTACACAGAGCTTCGCAAGGCCCGAAGAGCCGGAGGGAAGTTTCGCACACGAAAATGTGCCAGGACAGAGACGTGTTCTACGTTGTCCCCTCTCGTCGTGCAGTTTGTGCCTCTGCTGCTTCTGCTGTTAGGAATCGCTCCTCGAAAGACGAGCGAGAGCGTCCTTCCGGGTGCATTGCACTGAGTCGAGTGCTCGCTCGGGACTTTGCTCTCGGGGCCAAGGCAAGAGGGCGTGCTTGCCCGCAGAACTGAGAACACGCTGTTGGGCAGAGCTGCAACTGACCGCTGGAGTTCAGCTCTCGCCGGACGGCAGAAGGCGAAGAACGAAGCCGCTTGCGAGCGGCGCAGTGCAGCGAAGGGCTCTCCCAATTCGCCGCTAGCTCCACGGTCCTCCTCAGCTGCGAGTAGCAGCGCTCGCAGTACACAGAGCTTCGCAAGGCCCGAAGAGCCGGAGGGAAGTATCGCACACGCAAATGTGCCAGGACAGAGACGTGTTCTACGTTGTCCCCTCTCGTCGTGCAGTTTGTGCCTCTGCTGCTTCTGCTGTTAGGAATCGCTCCTCGAAAGACGAGCGAGAGCGTCCTTCCGGGTGCATTGCACTGAGTCGAGTGCTCGCTCGGGACTTTGCACTCGGGGCCAAGGCAAGAGGGCGTGCTTGCCCGCAGAACTGAGAACACGCTGTTGGGCAGAGCTGCAACTGACCGCTGGAGTTCAGCTCTCGCCGGACGGCAGAAGGCGAAGAACGAAGCCGCTTGCGAGCGGCGCAGTGCAGCGAAGGGCTCTCCCAATTCGCCGCTAGCTCCACGGTCCTCCTCAGCTGCGAGTAGCAGCGCTCGCAGTACACAGAGCTTCGCAAGGCCCGAAGAGCCGGAGGGAAGTATCGCACACGCAAATGTGCCAGGACAGAGACGTGTTCTACGTTGTCCCCTCTCGTCGTGCAGTTTGTGCCTCTGCTGCTTCTGCTGTTAGGAATCGCTCCTCGAAAGACGAGCGAGAGCGTCCTTCCGGGTGCATTGCACTGAGTCGAGTGCTCGCTCGGGACTTTGCACTCGGGGCCAAGGCAAGAGGGCGTGCTTGCCCGCAGAACTGAGAACACGCTGTTGGGCAGAGCTGCAACTGACCGCTGGAGTTCAGCTCTCGCCGGACGGCAGAAGGCGAAGAACGAAGCCGCTTGCGAGCGGCGCAGTGCAGCGAAGGGCTCTCCCAATTCGCCGCTAGCTCCACGGTCCTCCTCAGCTGCGAGTAGCAGCGCTCGCAGTACACAGAGCTTCGCAAGGCCCGAAGAGCCGGAGGGAAGTATCGCACACGCAAATGTGCCAGGACAGAGACGTGTTCTACGTTGTCCCCTCTCGTCGTGCAGTTTGTGCCTCTGCTGCTTCTGCTGTTAGGAATCGCTCCTCGAAAGACGAGCGAGAGCGTCCTTCCGGGTGCATTGCACTGAGTCGAGTGCTCGCTCGGGACTTTGCTCTCGGGGCCAAGGCAAGAGGGCGTGCTTGCCCGCAGAACTGAGAACACGCTGTTGGGCAGAGCTGCAACTGACCGCTGGAGTTCAGCTCTCGCCGGACGGCAGAAGGCGAAGAACGAAGCCGCTTGCGAGCGGCGCAGTGCAGCGAAGGGCTCTCCGAATTCGCCGCTAGCTCCACGGTCCTCCTCAGCTGCGAGTAGCAGCGCTCGCAGTACACAGAGCTTCGCAAGGCCCGAAGAGCCGGAGGGAAGTATCGCACACGCAAATGTGCCAGGACAGAGACGTGTTCTACGTTGTCCCCTCTCGTCGTGCAGTTTGTGCCTCTGCTGCTTCTGCTGTTAGGAATCGCTCCTCGAAAGACGAGCGAGAGCGTCCTTCCGGGTGCATTGCACTGAGTCGAGTGCTCGCTCGGGACTTTGCACTCGGGGCCAAGGCAAGAGGGCGTGCTTGCCCGCAGAACTGAGAACACGCTGTTGGGCAGAGCTGCAACTGACCGCTGGAGTTCAGCTCTCGCCGGACGGCAGAAGGCGAAGAACGAAGCCGCTTGCGAGCGGCGCAGTGCAGCGAAGAGCTCTCCCAATTCGCCGCTAGCTCCACGGTCCTTCTCAGCTGCGAGTAGCAGCGCTCGCAGTACACAGAGCTTCGCAAGGCCCGAAGAGCCGGAGGGAAGTATCGCACACGCAAATGTGCCAGGACAGAGACGTGTTCTACGTTGTCCCCTCTCGTCGTGCAGTTTGTGCCTCTGCTGCTTCTGCTGTTAGGAATCGCTCCTCGAAAGACGAGCGAGAGCGTCCTTCCGGGTGCATTGCACTGAGTCGAGTGCTCGCTCGGGACTTTGCTCTCGGGGCCAAGGCAAGAGGGCGTGCTTGCCCGCAGAACTGAGAACACGCTGTTGGGCAGAGCTGCAACTGACCGCTGGAGTTCAGCTCTCGCCGGACGGCAGAAGGCGAAGAACGAAGCCGCTTGCGAGCGGCGCAGTGCAGCGAAGAGCTCTCCCAATTCGCCGCTAGCTCCACGGTCCTTCTCAGCTGCGAGTAGCAGCGCTCGCAGTACACAGAGCTTCGCAAGGCCCGAAGAGCCGGAGGGAAGTATCGCACACGCAAATGTGCCAGGACAGAGACGTGTTCTACGTTGTCCCCTCTCGTCGTGCAGTTTGTGCCTCTGCTGCTTCTGCTGTTAGGAATCGCTCCTTGAAAGACGAGCGAGAGCGTCCTTCCGGGTGCATTGCACTGAGTCGAGTGCTCGCTCGGGACTTTGCTCTCGGGGCCAAGGCAAGAGGGCGTGCTTGCCCGCAGAACTGAGAACACGCTGTTGGGCAGAGCTGCAACTGACCGCTGGAGTTCAGCTCTCGCCGGACGGCAGAAGGCGAAGAACGAAGCCGCTTGCGAGCGGCGCAGTGCAGCGAAGAGCTCTCCCAATTCGCCGCTAGCTCCACGGTCCTCCTCAGCTGCGAGTAGCAGCGCTCGCAGTACACAGAGCTTCGCAAGGCCCGAAGAGCCGGAGGGAAGTTTCGCACACGAAAATGTGCCAGGACAGAGACGTGTTCTACGTTGTCCCCTCTCGTCGTGCAGTTTGTGCCTCTGCTGCTTCTGCTGTTAGGAATCGCTCCTCGAAAGACGAGCGAGAGCGTCCTTCCGGGTGCATTGCACTGAGTCGAGTGCTCGCTCGGGACTTTGCACTCGGGGCCAAGGCAAGAGGGCGTGCTTGCCCGCAGAACTGAGAACACGCTGTTGGGCAGAGCTGCAACTGACCGCTGGAGTTCAGCTCTCGCCGGACGGCAGAAGGCGAAGAACGAAGCCGCTTGCGAGCGGCGCAGTGCAGCGAAGAGCTCTCCGAATTCGCCGCTAGCTCCACGGTCCTCCTCAGCTGCGAGTAGCAGCGCTCGCAGTACACAGAGCTTCGCAAGGCCCGAAGAGCCGGAGGGAAGTATCGCACACGCAAATGTGCCAGGACAGAGACGTGTTCTACGTTGTCCCCTCTCGTCGTGCAGTTTGTGCCTCTGCTGCTTCTGCTGTTAGGAATCGCTCCTCGAAAGACGAGCGAGAGCGTCCTTCCGGGTGCATTGCACTGAGTCGAGTGCTCGCTCGGGACTTTGCTCTCGGGGCCAAGGCAAGAGGGCGTGCTTGCCCGCAGAACTGAGAACACGCTGTTGGGCAGAGCTGCAACTGACCGCTGGAGTTCAGCTCTCGCCGGACGGCAGAAGGCGAAGAACGAAGCCGCTTGCGAGCGGCGCAGTGCAGCGAAGAGCTCTCCCAATTCGCCGCTAGCTCCACGGTCCTTCTCAGCTGCGAGTAGCAGCGCTCGCAGTACACAGAGCTTCGCAAGGCCCGAAGAGCCGGAGGGAAGTATCGCACACGAAAATGTGCCAGGACAGAGACGTGTTCTACGTTGTCCCCTCTCGTCGTGCAGTTTGTGCCTCTGCTGCTTCTGCTGTTAGGAATCGCTCCTCGAAAGACGAGCGAGAGCGTCCTTCCGGGTGCATTGCACTGAGTCGAGTGCTCGCTCGGGACTTTGCTCTCGGGGCCAAGGCAAGAGGGCGTGCTTGCCCGCAGAACTGAGAACACGCTGTTGGGCAGAGCTGCAACTGACCGCTGGAGTTCAGCTCTCGCCGGACGGCAGAAGGCGAAGAACGAAGCCGCTTGCGAGCGGCGCAGTGCAGCGAAGAGCTCTCCCAATTCGCCGCTAGCTCCACGGTCCTCCTCAGCTGCGAGTAGCAGCGCTCGCAGTACACAGAGCTTCGCAAGGCCCGAAGAGCCGGAGGGAAGTATCGCACACGCAAATGTGCCAGGACAGAGACGTGTTCTACGTTGTCCCCTCTCGTCGTGCAGTTTGTGCCTCTGCTGCTTCTGCTGTTAGGAATCGCTCCTTGAAAGACGAGCGAGAGCGTCCTTCCGGGTGCATTGCACTGAGTCGAGTGCTCGCTCGGGACTTTGCTCTCGGGGCCAAGGCAAGAGGGCGTGCTTGCCCGCAGAACTGAGAACACGCTGTTGGGCAGAGCTGCAACTGACCGCTGGAGTTCAGCTCTCGCCGGACGGCAGAAGGCGAAGAACGAAGCCGCTTGCGAGCGGCGCAGTGCAGCGAAGAGCTCTCCCAATTCGCCGCTAGCTCCACGGTCCTCCTCAGCTGCGAGTAGCAGCGCTCGCAGTACACAGAGCTTCGCAAGGCCCGAAGAGCCGGAGGGAAGTATCGCACACGCAAATGTGCCAGGACAGAGACGTGTTCTACGTTGTCCCCTCTCGTCGTGCAGTTTGTGCCTCTGCTGCTTCTGCTGTTAGGAATCGCTCCTCGAAAGACGAGCGAGAGCGTCCTTCCGGGTGCATTGCACTGAGTCGAGTGCTCGCTCGGGACTTTGCTCTCGGGGCCAAGGCAAGAGGGCGTGCTTGCCCGCAGAACTGAGAACACGCTGTTGGGCAGAGCTGCAACTGACCGCTGGAGTTCAGCTCTCGCCGGACGGCAGAAGGCGAAGAACGAAGCCGCTTGCGAGCGGCGCAGTGCAGCGAAGAGCTCTCCCAATTCGCCGCTAGCTCCACGGTCCTCCTCAGCTGCGAGTAGCAGCGCTCGCAGTACACAGAGCTTCGCAAGGCCCGAAGAGCCGGAGGGAAGTTTCGCACACGAAAATGTGCCAGGACAGAGACGTGTTCTACGTTGTCCCCTCTCGTCGTGCAGTTTGTGCCTCTGCTGCTTCTGCTGTTAGGAATCGCTCCTCGAAAGACGAGCGAGAGCGTCCTTCCGGGTGCATTGCACTGAGTCGAGTGCTCGCTCGGGACTTTGCTCTCGGGGCCAAGGCAAGAGGGCGTGCTTGCCCGCAGAACTGAGAACACGCTGTTGGGCAGAGCTGCAACTGACCGCTGGAGTTCAGCTCTCGCCGGACGGCAGAAGGCGAAGAACGAAGCCGCTTGCGAGCGGCGCAGTGCAGCGAAGAGCTCTCCCAATTCGCCGCTAGCTCCACGGTCCTCCTCAGCTGCGAGTAGCAGCGCTCGCAGTACACAGAGCTTCGCAAGGCCCGAAGAGCCGGAGGGAAGTATCGCACACGCAAATGTGCCAGGACAGAGACGTGTTCTACGTTGTCCCCTCTCGTCGTGCAGTTTGTGCCTCTGCTGCTTCTGCTGTTAGGAATCGCTCCTCGAAAGACGAGCGAGAGCGTCCTTCCGGGTGCATTGCACTGAGTCGAGTGCTCGCTCGGGACTTTGCACTCGGGGCCAAGGCAAGAGGGCGTGCTTGCCCGCAGAACTGAGAACACGCTGTTGGGCAGAGCTGCAACTGACCGCTGGAGTTCAGCTCTCGCCGGACGGCAGAAGGCGAAGAACGAAGCCGCTTGCGAGCGGCGCAGTGCAGCGAAGGGCTCTCCGAATTCGCCGCTAGCTCCACGGTCCTCCTCAGCTGCGAGTAGCAGCGCTCGCAGTACACAGAGCTTCGCAAGGCCCGAAGAGCCGGAGGGAAGTTTCGCACACGCAAATGTGCCAGGACAGAGACGTGTTCTACGTTGTCCCCTCTCGTCGTGCAGTTTGTGCCTCTGCTGCTTCTGCTGTTAGGAATCGCTCCTCGAAAGACGAGCGAGAGCGTCCTTCCGGGTGCATTGCACTGAGTCGAGTGCTCGCTCGGGACTTTGCACTCGGGGCCAAGGCAAGAGGGCGTGCTTGCCCGCAGAACTGAGAACACGCTGTTGGGCAGAGCTGCAACTGACCGCTGGAGTTCAGCTCTCGCCGGACGGCAGAAGGCGAAGAACGAAGCCGCTTGCGAGCGGCGCAGTGCAGCGAAGGGCTCTCCCAATTCGCCGCTAGCTCCACGGTCCTTCTCAGCTGCGAGTAGCAGCGCTCGCAGTACACAGAGCTTCGCAAGGCCCGAAGAGCCGGAGGGAAGTATCGCACACGCAAATGTGCCAGGACAGAGACGTGTTCTACGTTGTCCCCTCTCGTCGTGCAGTTTGTGCCTCTGCTGCTTCTGCTGTTAGGAATCGCTCCTCGAAAGACGAGCGAGAGCGTCCTTCCGGGTGCATTGCACTGAGTCGAGTGCTCGCTCGGGACTTTGCTCTCGGGGCCAAGGCAAGAGGGCGTGCTTGCCCGCAGAACTGAGAACACGCTGTTGGGCAGAGCTGCAACTGACCGCTGGAGTTCAGCTCTCGCCGGACGGCAGAAGGCGAAGAACGAAGCCGCTTGCGAGCGGCGCAGTGCAGCGAAGAGCTCTCCCAATTCGCCGCTAGCTCCACGGTCCTCCTCAGCTGCGAGTAGCAGCGCTCGCAGTACACAGAGCTTCGCAAGGCCCGAAGAGCCGGAGGGAAGTATCGCACACGCAAATGTGCCAGGACAGAGACGTGTTCTACGTTGTCCCCTCTCGTCGTGCAGTTTGTGCCTCTGCTGCTTCTGCTGTTAGGAATCGCTCCTCGAAAGACGAGCGAGAGCGTCCTTCCGGGTGCATTGCACTGAGTCGAGTGCTCGCTCGGGACTTTGCTCTCGGGGCCAAGGCAAGAGGGCGTGCTTGCCCGCAGAACTGAGAACACGCTGTTGGGCAGAGCTGCAACTGACCGCTGGAGTTCAGCTCTCGCCGGACGGCAGAAGGCGAAGAACGAAGCCGCTTGCGAGCGGCGCAGTGCAGCGAAGGGCTCTCCCAATTCGCCGCTAGCTCCACGGTCCTCCTCAGCTGCGAGTAGCAGCGCTCGCAGTACACAGAGCTTCGCAAGGCCCGAAGAGCCGGAGGGAAGTATCGCACACGCAAATGTGCCAGGACAGAGACGTGTTCTACGTTGTCCCCTCTCGTCGTGCAGTTTGTGCCTCTGCTGCTTCTGCTGTTAGGAATCGCTCCTCGAAAGACGAGCGAGAGCGTCCTTCCGGGTGCATTGCACTGAGTCGAGTGCTCGCTCGGGACTTTGCACTCGGGGCCAAGGCAAGAGGGCGTGCTTGCCCGCAGAACTGAGAACACGCTGTTGGGCAGAGCTGCAACTGACCGCTGGAGTTCAGCTCTCGCCGGACGGCAGAAGGCGAAGAACGAAGCCGCTTGCGAGCGGCGCAGTGCAGCGAAGGGCTCTCCGAATTCGCCGCTAGCTCCACGGTCCTCCTCAGCTGCGAGTAGCAGCGCTCGCAGTACACAGAGCTTCGCAAGGCCCGAAGAGCCGGAGGGAAGTTTCGCACACGCAAATGTGCCAGGACAGAGACGTGTTCTACGTTGTCCCCTCTCGTCGTGCAGTTTGTGCCTCTGCTGCTTCTGCTGTTAGGAATCGCTCCTCGAAAGACGAGCGAGAGCGTCCTTCCGGGTGCATTGCACTGAGTCGAGTGCTCGCTCGGGACTTTGCTCTCGGGGCCAAGGCAAGAGGGCGTGCTTGCCCGCAGAACTGAGAACACGCTTTTGGGCAGAGCTGCAACTGACCGCTGGAGTTCAGCTCTCGCCGGACGGCAGAAGGCGAAGAACGAAGCCGCTTGCGAGCGGCGCAGTGCAGCGAAGGGCTCTCCCAATTCGCCGCTAGCTCCACGGTCCTCCTCAGCTGCGAGTAGCAGCGCTCGCAGTACACAGAGCTTCGCAAGGCCCGAAGAGCCGGAGGGAAGTTTCGCACACGAAAATGTGCCAGGACAGAGACGTGTTCTACGTTGTCCCCTCTCGTCGTGCAGTTTGTGCCTCTGCTGCTTCTGCTGTTAGGAATCGCTCCTCGAAAGACGAGCGAGAGCGTCCTTCCGGGTGCATTGCACTGAGTCGAGTGCTCGCTCGGGACTTTGCTCTCGGGGCCAAGGCAAGAGGGCGTGCTTGCCCGCAGAACTGAGAACACGCTGTTGGGCAGAGCTGCAACTGACCGCTGGAGTTCAGCTCTCGCCGGACGGCAGAAGGCGAAGAACGAAGCCGCTTGCGAGCGGCGCAGTGCAGCGAAGAGCTCTCCCAATTCGCCGCTAGCTCCACGGTCCTCCTCAGCTGCGAGTAGCAGCGCTCGCAGTACACAGAGCTTCGCAAGGCCCGAAGAGCCGGAGGGAAGTATCGCACACGCAAATGTGCCAGGACAGAGACGTGTTCTACGTTGTCCCCTCTCGTCGTGCAGTTTGTGCCTCTGCTGCTTCTGCTGTTAGGAATCGCTCCTCGAAAGACGAGCGAGAGCGTCCTTCCGGGTGCATTGCACTGAGTCGAGTGCTCGCTCGGGACTTTGCTCTCGGGGCCAAGGCAAGAGGGCGTGCTTGCCCGCAGAACTGAGAACACGCTGTTGGGCAGAGCTGCAACTGACCGCTGGAGTTCAGCTCTCGCCGGACGGCAGAAGGCGAAGAACGAAGCCGCTTGCGAGCGGCGCAGTGCAGCGAAGAGCTCTCCCAATTCGCCGCTAGCTCCACGGTCCTCCTCAGCTGCGAGTAGCAGCGCTCGCAGTACACAGAGCTTCGCAAGGCCCGAAGAGCCGGAGGGAAGTTTCGCACACGAAAATGTGCCAGGACAGAGACGTGTTCTACGTTGTCCCCTCTCGTCGTGCAGTTTGTGCCTCTGCTGCTTCTGCTGTTAGGAATCGCTCCTCGAAAGACGAGCGAGAGCGTCCTTCCGGGTGCATTGCACTGAGTCGAGTGCTCGCTCGGGACTTTGCACTCGGGGCCAAGGCAAGAGGGCGTGCTTGCCCGCAGAACTGAGAACACGCTGTTGGGCAGAGCTGCAACTGACCGCTGGAGTTCAGCTCTCGCCGGACGGCAGAAGGCGAAGAACGAAGCCGCTTGCGAGCGGCGCAGTGCAGCGAAGGGCTCTCCGAATTCGCCGCTAGCTCCACGGTCCTCCTCAGCTGCGAGTAGCAGCGCTCGCAGTACACAGAGCTTCGCAAGGCCCGAAGAGCCGGAGGGAAGTATCGCACACGCAAATGTGCCAGGACAGAGACGTGTTCTACGTTGTCCCCTCTCGTCGTGCAGTTTGTGCCTCTGCTGCTTCTGCTGTTAGGAATCGCTCCTCGAAAGACGAGCGAGAGCGTCCTTCCGGGTGCATTGCACTGAGTCGAGTGCTCGCTCGGGACTTTGCTCTCGGGGCCAAGGCAAGAGGGCGTGCTTGCCCGCAGAACTGAGAACACGCTGTTGGGCAGAGCTGCAACTGACCGCTGGAGTTCAGCTCTCGCCGGACGGCAGAAGGCGAAGAACGAAGCCGCTTGCGAGCGGCGCAGTGCAGCGAAGAGCTCTCCCAATTCGCCGCTAGCTCCACGGTCCTCCTCAGCTGCGAGTAGCAGCGCTCGCAGTACACAGAGCTTCGCAAGGCCCGAAGAGCCGGAGGGAAGTTTCGCACACGAAAATGTGCCAGGACAGAGACGTGTTCTACGTTGTCCCCTCTCGTCGTGCAGTTTGTGCCTCTGCTGCTTCTGCTGTTAGGAATCGCTCCTCGAAAGACGAGCGAGAGCGTCCTTCCGGGTGCATTGCACTGAGTCGAGTGCTCGCTCGGGACTTTGCACTCGGGGCCAAGGCAAGAGGGCGTGCTTGCCCGCAGAACTGAGAACACGCTGTTGGGCAGAGCTGCAACTGACCGCTGGAGTTCAGCTCTCGCCGGACGGCAGAAGGCGAAGAACGAAGCCGCTTGCGAGCGGCGCAGTGCAGCGAAGGGCTCTCCGAATTCGCCGCTAGCTCCACGGTCCTCCTCAGCTGCGAGTAGCAGCGCTCGCAGTACACAGAGCTTCGCAAGGCCCGAAGAGCCGGAGGGAAGTATCGCACACGCAAATGTGCCAGGACAGAGACGTGTTCTACGTTGTCCCCTCTCGTCGTGCAGTTTGTGCCTCTGCTGCTTCTGCTGTTAGGAATCGCTCCTCGAAAGACGAGCGAGAGCGTCCTTCCGGGTGCATTGCACTGAGTCGAGTGCTCGCTCGGGACTTTGCACTCGGGGCCAAGGCAAGAGGGCGTGCTTGCCCGCAGAACTGAGAACACGCTGTTGGGCAGAGCTGCAACTGACCGCTGGAGTTCAGCTCTCGCCGGACGGCAGAAGGCGAAGAACGAAGCCGCTTGCGAGCGGCGCAGTGCAGCGAAGGGCTCTCCGAATTCGCCGCTAGCTCCACGGTCCTCCTCAGCTGCGAGTAGCAGCGCTCGCAGTACACAGAGCTTCGCAAGGCCCGAAGAGCCGGAGGGAAGTATCGCACACGCAAATGTGCCAGGACAGAGACGTGTTCTACGTTGTCCCCTCTCGTCGTGCAGTTTGTGCCTCTGCTGCTTCTGCTGTTAGGAATCGCTCCTCGAAAGACGAGCGAGAGCGTCCTTCCGGGTGCATTGCACTGAGTCGAGTGCTCGCTCGGGACTTTGCACTCGGGGCCAAGGCAAGAGGGCGTGCTTGCCCGCAGAACTGAGAACACGCTGTTGGGCAGAGCTGCAACTGACCGCTGGAGTTCAGCTCTCGCCGGACGGCAGAAGGCGAAGAACGAAGCCGCTTGCGAGCGGCGCAGTGCAGCGAAGGGCTCTCCGAATTCGCCGCTAGCTCCACGGTCCTCCTCAGCTGCGAGTAGCAGCGCTCGCAGTACACAGAGCTTCGCAAGGCCCGAAGAGCCGGAGGGAAGTTTCGCACACGCAAATGTGCCAGGACAGAGACGTGTTCTACGTTGTCCCCTCTCGTCGTGCAGTTTGTGCCTCTGCTGCTTCTGCTGTTAGGAATCGCTCCTCGAAAGACGAGCGAGAGCGTCCTTCCGGGTGCATTGCACTGAGTCGAGTGCTCGCTCGGGACTTTGCTCTCGGGGCCAAGGCAAGAGGGCATGCTTGCCCGCAGAACTGAGAACACGCTGTTGGGCAGAGCTGCAACTGACCGCTGGAGTTCAGCTCTCGCCGGACGGCAGAAGGCGAAGAACGAAGCCGCTTGCGAGCGGCGCAGTGCAGCGAAGAGCTCTCCCAATTCGCCGCTAGCTCCACGGTCCTTCTCAGCTGCGAGTAGCAGCGCTCGCAGTACACAGAGCTTCGCAAGGCCCGAAGAGCCGGAGGGAAGTATCGCACACGCAAATGTGCCAGGACAGAGACGTGTTCTACGTTGTCCCCTCTCGTCGTGCAGTTTGTGCCTCTGCTGCTTCTGCTGTTAGGAATCGCTCCTCGAAAGACGAGCGAGAGCGTCCTTCCGGGTGCATTGCACTGAGTCGAGTGCTCGCTCGGGACTTTGCTCTCGGGGCCAAGGCAAGAGGGCGTGCTTGCCCGCAGAACTGAGAACACGCTGTTGGGCAGAGCTGCAACTGACCGCTGGAGTTCAGCTCTCGCCGGACGGCAGAAGGCGAAGAACGAAGCCGCTTGCGAGCGGCGCAGTGCAGCGAAGAGCTCTCCCAATTCGCCGCTAGCTCCACGGTCCTCCTCAGCTGCGAGTAGCAGCGCTCGCAGTACACAGAGCTTCGCAAGGCCCGAAGAGCCGGAGGGAAGTTTCGCACACGAAAATGTGCCAGGACAGAGACGTGTTCTACGTTGTCCCTTCTCGTCGTGCAGTTTGTGCCTCTGCTGCTTCTGCTGTTAGGAATCGCTCCTCGAAAGACGAGCGAGAGCGTCCTTCCGGGTGCATTGCACTGAGTCGAGTGCTCGCTCGGGACTTTGCTCTCGGGGCCAAGGCAAGAGGGCGTGCTTGCCCGCAGAACTGAGAACACGCTGTTGGGCAGAGCTGCAACTGACCGCTGGAGTTCAGCTCTCGCCGGACGGCAGAAGGCGAAGAACGAAGCCGCTTGCGAGCGGCGCAGTGCAGCGAAGAGCTCTCCGAATTCGCCGCTAGCTCCACGGTCCTCCTCAGCTGCGAGTAGCAGCGCTCGCAGTACACAGAGCTTCGCAAGGCCCGAAGAGCCGGAGGGAAGTATCGCACACGCAAATGTGCCAGGACAGAGACGTGTTCTACGTTGTCCCCTCTCGTCGTGCAGTTTGTGCCTCTGCTGCTTCTGCTGTTAGGAATCGCTCCTCGAAAGACGAGCGAGAGCGTCCTTCCGGGTGCATTGCACTGAGTCGAGTGCTCGCTCGGGACTTTGCTCTCGGGGCCAAGGCAAGAGGGCGTGCTTGCCCGCAGAACTGAGAACACGCTGTTGGGCAGAGCTGCAACTGACCGCTGGAGTTCAGCTCTCGCCGGACGGCAGAAGGCGAAGAACGAAGCCGCTTGCGAGCGGCGCAGTGCAGCGAAGAGCTCTCCCAATTCGCCGCTAGCTCCACGGTCCTCCTCAGCTGCGAGTAGCAGCGCTCGCAGTACACAGAGCTTCGCAAGGCCCGAAGAGCCGGAGGGAAGTATCGCACACGCAAATGTGCCAGGACAGAGACGTGTTCTACGTTGTCCCCTCTCGTCGTGCAGTTTGTGCCTCTGCTGCTTCTGCTGTTAGGAATCGCTCCTCGAAAGACGAGCGAGAGCGTCCTTCCGGGTGCATTGCACTGAGTCGAGTGCTCGCTCGGGACTTTGCTCTCGGGGCCAAGGCAAGAGGGCGTGCTTGCCCGCAGAACTGAGAACACGCTGTTGGGCAGAGCTGCAACTGACCGCTGGAGTTCAGCTCTCGCCGGACGGCAGAAGGCGAAGAACGAAGCCGCTTGCGAGCGGCGCAGTGCAGCGAAGAGCTCTCCCAATTCGCCGCTAGCTCCACGGTCCTCCTCAGCTGCGAGTAGCAGCGCTCGCAGTACACAGAGCTTCGCAAGGCCCGAAGAGCCGGAGGGAAGTATCGCACACGCAAATGTGCCAGGACAGAGACGTGTTCTACGTTGTCCCCTCTCGTCGTGCAGTTTGTGCCTCTGCTGCTTCTGCTGTTAGGAATCGCTCCTCGAAAGACGAGCGAGAGCGTCCTTCCGGGTGCATTGCACTGAGTCGAGTGCTCGCTCGGGACTTTGCTCTCGGGGCCAAGGCAAGAGGGCGTGCTTGCCCGCAGAACTGAGAACACGCTGTTGGGCAGAGCTGCAACTGACCGCTGGAGTTCAGCTCTCGCCGGACGGCAGAAGGCGAAGAACGAAGCCGCTTGCGAGCGGCGCAGTGCAGCGAAGAGCTCTCCCAATTCGCCGCTAGCTCCACGGTCCTCCTCAGCTGCGAGTAGCAGCGCTCGCAGTACACAGAGCTTCGCAAGGCCCGAAGAGCCGGAGGGAAGTTTCGCACACGAAAATGTGCCAGGACAGAGACGTGTTCTACGTTGTCCCCTCTCGTCGTGCAGTTTGTGCCTCTGCTGCTTCTGCTGTTAGGAATCGCTCCTCGAAAGACGAGCGAGAGCGTCCTTCCGGGTGCATTGCACTGAGTCGAGTGCTCGCTCGGGACTTTGCACTCGGGGCCAAGGCAAGAGGGCGTGCTTGCCCGCAGAACTGAGAACACGCTGTTGGGCAGAGCTGCAACTGACCGCTGGAGTTCAGCTCTCGCCGGACGGCAGAAGGCGAAGAACGAAGCCGCTTGCGAGCGGCGCAGTGCAGCGAAGGGCTCTCCCAATTCGCCGCTAGCTCCACGGTCCTTCTCAGCTGCGAGTAGCAGCGCTCGCAGTACACAGAGCTTCGCAAGGCCCGAAGAGCCGGAGGGAAGTATCGCACACGCAAATGTGCCAGGACAGAGACGTGTTCTACGTTGTCCCCTCTCGTCGTGCAGTTTGTGCCTCTGCTGCTTCTGCTGTTAGGAATCGCTCCTCGAAAGACGAGCGAGAGCGTCCTTCCGGGTGCATTGCACTGAGTCGAGTGCTCGCTCGGGACTTTGCTCTCGGGGCCAAGGCAAGAGGGCGTGCTTGCCCGCAGAACTGAGAACACGCTGTTGGGCAGAGCTGCAACTGACCGCTGGAGTTCAGCTCTCGCCGGACGGCAGAAGGCGAAGAACGAAGCCGCTTGCGAGCGGCGCAGTGCAGCGAAGGGCTCTCCCAATTCGCCGCTAGCTCCACGGTCCTCCTCAGCTGCGAGTAGCAGCGCTCGCAGTACACAGAGCTTCGCAAGGCCCGAAGAGCCGGAGGGAAGTATCGCACACGCAAATGTGCCAGGACAGAGACGTGTTCTACGTTGTCCCCTCTCGTCGTGCAGTTTGTGCCTCTGCTGCTTCTGCTGTTAGGAATCGCTCCTCGAAAGACGAGCGAGAGCGTCCTTCCGGGTGCATTGCACTGAGTCGAGTGCTCGCTCGGGACTTTGCTCTCGGGGCCAAGGCAAGAGGGCGTGCTTGCCCGCAGAACTGAGAACACGCTGTTGGGCAGAGCTGCAACTGACCGCTGGAGTTCAGCTCTCGCCGGACGGCAGAAGGCGAAGAACGAAGCCGCTTGCGAGCGGCGCAGTGCAGCGAAGGGCTCTCCCAATTCGCCGCTAGCTCCACGGTCCTCCTCAGCTGCGAGTAGCAGCGCTCGCAGTACACAGAGCTTCGCAAGGCCCGAAGAGCCGGAGGGAAGTATCGCACACGCAAATGTGCCAGGACAGAGACGTGTTCTACGTTGTCCCCTCTCGTCGTGCAGTTTGTGCCTCTGCTGCTTCTGCTGTTAGGAATCGCTCCTCGAAAGACGAGCGAGAGCGTCCTTCCGGGTGCATTGCACTGAGTCGAGTGCTCGCTCGGGACTTTGCTCTCGGGGCCAAGGCAAGAGGGCGTGCTTGCCCGCAGAACTGAGAACACGCTGTTGGGCAGAGCTGCAACTGACCGCTGGAGTTCAGCTCTCGCCGGACGGCAGAAGGCGAAGAACGAAGCCGCTTGCGAGCGGCGCAGTGCAGCGAAGAGCTCTCCCAATTCGCCGCTAGCTCCACGGTCCTCCTCAGCTGCGAGTAGCAGCGCTCGCAGTACACAGAGCTTCGCAAGGCCCGAAGAGCCGGAGGGAAGTATCGCACACGCAAATGTGCCAGGACAGAGACGTGTTCTACGTTGTCCCCTCTCGTCGTGCAGTTTGTGCCTCTGCTGCTTCTGCTGTTAGGAATCGCTCCTCGAAAGACGAGCGAGAGCGTCCTTCCGGGTGCATTGCACTGAGTCGAGTGCTCGCTCGGGACTTTGCTCTCGGGGCCAAGGCAAGAGGGCGTGCTTGCCCGCAGAACTGAGAACACGCTGTTGGGCAGAGCTGCAACTGACCGCTGGAGTTCAGCTCTCGCCGGACGGCAGAAGGCGAAGAACGAAGCCGCTTGCGAGCGGCGCAGTGCAGCGAAGGGCTCTCCCAATTCGCCGCTAGCTCCACGGTCCTTCTCAGCTGCGAGTAGCAGCGCTCGCAGTACACAGAGCTTCGCAAGGCCCGAAGAGCCGGAGGGAAGTATCGCACACGCAAATGTGCCAGGACAGAGACGTGTTCTACGTTGTCCCCTCTCGTCGTGCAGTTTGTGCCTCTGCTGCTTCTGCTGTTAGGAATCGCTCCTCGAAAGACGAGCGAGAGCGTCCTTCCGGGTGCATTGCACTGAGTCGAGTGCTCGCTCGGGACTTTGCTCTCGGGGCCAAGGCAAGAGGGCGTGCTTGCCCGCAGAACTGAGAACACGCTGTTGGGCAGAGCTGCAACTGACCGCTGGAGTTCAGCTCTCGCCGGACGGCAGAAGGCGAAGAACGAAGCCGCTTGCGAGCGGCGCAGTGCAGCGAAGGGCTCTCCCAATTCGCCGCTAGCTCCACGGTCCTCCTCAGCTGCGAGTAGCAGCGCTCGCAGTACACAGAGCTTCGCAAGGCCCGAAGAGCCGGAGGGAAGTATCGCACACGCAAATGTGCCAGGACAGAGACGTGTTCTACGTTGTCCCCTCTCGTCGTGCAGTTTGTGCCTCTGCTGCTTCTGCTGTTAGGAATCGCTCCTCGAAAGACGAGCGAGAGCGTCCTTCCGGGTGCATTGCACTGAGTCGAGTGCTCGCTCGGGACTTTGCTCTCGGGGCCAAGGCAAGAGGGCGTGCTTGCCCGCAGAACTGAGAACACGCTGTTGGGCAGAGCTGCAACTGACCGCTGGAGTTCAGCTCTCGCCGGACGGCAGAAGGCGAAGAACGAAGCCGCTTGCGAGCGGCGCAGTGCAGCGAAGAGCTCTCCCAATTCGCCGCTAGCTCCACGGTCCTCCTCAGCTGCGAGTAGCAGCGCTCGCAGTACACAGAGCTTCGCAAGGCCCGAAGAGCCGGAGGGAAGTATCGCACACGAAAATGTGCCAGGACAGAGACGTGTTCTACGTTGTCCCCTCTCGTCGTGCAGTTTGTGCCTCTGCTGCTTCTGCTGTTAGGAATCGCTCCTCGAAAGACGAGCGAGAGCGTCCTTCCGGGTGCATTGCACTGAGTCGAGTGCTCGCTCGGGACTTTGCTCTCGGGGCCAAGGCAAGAGGGCGTGCTTGCCCGCAGAACTGAGAACACGCTGTTGGGCAGAGCTGCAACTGACCGCTGGAGTTCAGCTCTCGCCGGACGGCAGAAGGCGAAGAACGAAGCCGCTTGCGAGCGGCGCAGTGCAGCGAAGAGCTCTCCCAATTCGCCGCTAGCTCCACGGTCCTCCTCAGCTGCGAGTAGCAGCGCTCGCAGTACACAGAGCTTCGCAAGGCCCGAAGAGCCGGAGGGAAGTATCGCACACGCAAATGTGCCAGGACAGAGACGTGTTCTACGTTGTCCCCTCTCGTCGTGCAGTTTGTGCCTCTGCTGCTTCTGCTGTTAGGAATCGCTCCTCGAAAGACGAGCGAGAGCGTCCTTCCGGGTGCATTGCACTGAGTCGAGTGCTCGCTCGGGACTTTGCTCTCGGGGCCAAGGCAAGAGGGCGTGCTTGCCCGCAGAACTGAGAACACGCTGTTGGGCAGAGCTGCAACTGACCGCTGGAGTTCAGCTCTCGCCGGACGGCAGAAGGCGAAGAACGAAGCCGCTTGCGAGCGGCGCAGTGCAGCGAAGGGCTCTCCGAATTCGCCGCTAGCTCCACGGTCCTCCTCAGCTGCGAGTAGCAGCGCTCGCAGTACACAGAGCTTCGCAAGGCCCGAAGAGCCGGAGGGAAGTATCGCACACGCAAATGTGCCAGGACAGAGACGTGTTCTACGTTGTCCCCTCTCGTCGTGCAGTTTGTGCCTCTGCTGCTTCTGCTGTTAGGAATCGCTCCTCGAAAGACGAGCGAGAGCGTCCTTCCGGGTGCATTGCACTGAGTCGAGTGCTCGCTCGGGACTTTGCTCTCGGGGCCAAGGCAAGAGGGCGTGCTTGCCCGCAGAACTGAGAACACGCTGTTGGGCAGAGCTGCAACTGACCGCTGGAGTTCAGCTCTCGCCGGACGGCAGAAGGCGAAGAACGAAGCCGCTTGCGAGCGGCGCAGTGCAGCGAAGGGCTCTCCGAATTCGCCGCTAGCTCCACGGTCCTCCTCAGCTGCGAGTAGCAGCGCTCGCAGTACACAGAGCTTCGCAAGGCCCGAAGAGCCGGAGGGAAGTATCGCACACGCAAATGTGCCAGGACAGAGACGTGTTCTACGTTGTCCCCTCTCGTCGTGCAGTTTGTGCCTCTGCTGCTTCTGCTGTTAGGAATCGCTCCTCGAAAGACGAGCGAGAGCGTCCTTCCGGGTGCATTGCACTGAGTCGAGTGCTCGCTCGGGACTTTGCACTCGGGGCCAAGGCAAGAGGGCGTGCTTGCCCGCAGAACTGAGAACACGCTGTTGGGCAGAGCTGCAACTGACCGCTGGAGTTCAGCTCTCGCCGGACGGCAGAAGGCGAAGAACGAAGCCCCTTGCGAGCGGCGCAGTGCAGCGAAGGGCTCTCCGAATTCGCCGCTAGCTCCACGGTCCTCCTCAGCTGCGAGTAGCAGCGCTCGCAGTACACAGAGCTTCGCAAGGCAAGAGGGCGTGCTTGCCCGCAGAACTGAGAACACGCTGTTGGGCAGAGCTGCAACTGACCGCTGGAGTTCAGCTCTCGCCGGACGGCAGAAGGCGAAGAACGAAGCCGCTTGCGAGCGGCGCAGTGCAGCGAAGGGCTCTCCCAATTCGCCGCTAGCTCCACGGTCCTTCTCAGCTGCGAGTAGCAGCGCTCGCAGTACACAGAGCTTCGCAAGGCCCGAAGAGCCGGAGGGAAGTATCGCACACGCAAATGTGCCAGGACAGAGACGTGTTCTACGTTGTCCCCTCTCGTCGTGCAGTTTGTGCCTCTGCTGCTTCTGCTGTTAGGAATCGCTCCTCGAAAGACGAGCGAGAGCGTCCTTCCGGGTGCATTGCACTGAGTCGAGTGCTCGCTCGGGACTTTGCTCTCGGGGCCAAGGCAAGAGGGCGTGCTTGCCCGCAGAACTGAGAACACGCTGTTGGGCAGAGCTGCAACTGACCGCTGGAGTTCAGCTCTCGCCGGACGGCAGAAGGCGAAGAACGAAGCCGCTTGCGAGCGGCGCAGTGCAGCGAAGGGCTCTCCCAATTCGCCGCTAGCTCCACGGTCCTCCTCAGCTGCGAGTAGCAGCGCTCGCAGTACACAGAGCTTCGCAAGGCCCGAAGAGCCGGAGGGAAGTATCGCACACGCAAATGTGCCAGGACAGAGACGTGTTCTACGTTGTCCCCTCTCGTCGTGCAGTTTGTGCCTCTGCTGCTTCTGCTGTTAGGAATCGCTCCTCGAAAGACGAGCGAGAGCGTCCTTCCGGGTGCATTGCACTGAGTCGAGTGCTCGCTCGGGACTTTGCTCTCGGGGCCAAGGCAAGAGGGCGTGCTTGCCCGCAGAACTGAGAACACGCTGTTGGGCAGAGCTGCAACTGACCGCTGGAGTTCAGCTCTCGCCGGACGGCAGAAGGCGAAGAACGAAGCCGCTTGCGAGCGGCGCAGTGCAGCGAAGAGCTCTCCCAATTCGCCGCTAGCTCCACGGTCCTCCTCAGCTGCGAGTAGCAGCGCTCGCAGTACACAGAGCTTCGCAAGGCCCGAAGAGCCGGAGGGAAGTATCGCACACGCAAATGTGCCAGGACAGAGACGTGTTCTACGTTGTCCCCTCTCGTCGTGCAGTTTGTGCCTCTGCTGCTTCTGCTGTTAGGAATCGCTCCTCGAAAGACGAGCGAGAGCGTCCTTCCGGGTGCATTGCACTGAGTCGAGTGCTCGCTCGGGACTTTGCTCTCGGGGCCAAGGCAAGAGGGCGTGCTTGCCCGCAGAACTGAGAACACGCTGTTGGGCAGAGCTGCAACTGACCGCTGGAGTTCAGCTCTCGCCGGACGGCAGAAGGCGAAGAACGAAGCCGCTTGCGAGCGGCGCAGTGCAGCGAAGGGCTCTCCCAATTCGCCGCTAGCTCCACGGTCCTTCTCAGCTGCGAGTAGCAGCGCTCGCAGTACACAGAGCTTCGCAAGGCCCGAAGAGCCGGAGGGAAGTATCGCACACGCAAATGTGCCAGGACAGAGACGTGTTCTACGTTGTCCCCTCTCGTCGTGCAGTTTGTGCCTCTGCTGCTTCTGCTGTTAGGAATCGCTCCTCGAAAGACGAGCGAGAGCGTCCTTCCGGGTGCATTGCACTGAGTCGAGTGCTCGCTCGGGACTTTGCTCTCGGGGCCAAGGCAAGAGGGCGTGCTTGCCCGCAGAACTGAGAACACGCTGTTGGGCAGAGCTGCAACTGACCGCTGGAGTTCAGCTCTCGCCGGACGGCAGAAGGCGAAGAACGAAGCCGCTTGCGAGCGGCGCAGTGCAGCGAAGGGCTCTCCCAATTCGCCGCTAGCTCCACGGTCCTCCTCAGCTGCGAGTAGCAGCGCTCGCAGTACACAGAGCTTCGCAAGGCCCGAAGAGCCGGAGGGAAGTATCGCACACGCAAATGTGCCAGGACAGAGACGTGTTCTACGTTGTCCCCTCTCGTCGTGCAGTTTGTGCCTCTGCTGCTTCTGCTGTTAGGAATCGCTCCTCGAAAGACGAGCGAGAGCGTCCTTCCGGGTGCATTGCACTGAGTCGAGTGCTCGCTCGGGACTTTGCTCTCGGGGCCAAGGCAAGAGGGCGTGCTTGCCCGCAGAACTGAGAACACGCTGTTGGGCAGAGCTGCAACTGACCGCTGGAGTTCAGCTCTCGCCGGACGGCAGAAGGCGAAGAACGAAGCCGCTTGCGAGCGGCGCAGTGCAGCGAAGGGCTCTCCAAATTCGCCGCTAG
Organism: Sturnus vulgaris; assembly: GCF_052056855.1. NCBI lineage: Eukaryota > Metazoa > Chordata > Aves > Passeriformes > Sturnidae > Sturnus > Sturnus vulgaris. The sequence goes on along the minus strand of NW_028276722.1, from coordinate 32,942 downwards.
CTCCACGGTCCTCCTCAGCTGCGAGTAGCAGCGCTCGCAGTACACAGAGCTTCGCAAGGCCCGAAGAGCCGGAGGGAAGTATCGCACACGCAAATGTGCCAGGACAGAGACGTGTTCTACGTTGTCCCCTCTCGTCGTGCAGTTTGTGCCTCTGCTGCTTCTGCTGTTAGGAATCGCTCCTCGAAAGACGAGCGAGAGCGTCCTTCCGGGTGCATTGCACTGAGTCGAGTGCTCGCTCGGGACTTTGCACTCGGGGCCAAGGCAAGAGGGCGTGCTTGCCCCGCAGAACTGAGAACACGCTGTTGGGCAGAGCTGCAACTGACCGCTGGAGTTCAGCTCTCGCCGGACGGCAGAAGGCGAAGAACGAAGCCGCTTGCGAGCGGCGCAGTGCAGCGAAGGGCTCTCCCAATTCGCCGCTAGCTCCACGGTCCTCCTCAGCTGCGAGTAGCAGCGCTCGCAGTACACAGAGCTTCGCAAGGCCCGAAGAGCCGGAGGGAAGTTTCGCACACGAAAATGTGCCAGGACAGAGACGTGTTCTACGTTGTCCCCTCTCGTCGTGCAGTTTGTGCCTCTGCTGCTTCTGCTGTTAGGAATCGCTCCTCGAAAGACGAGCGAGAGCGTCCTTCCGGGTGCATTGCACTGAGTCGAGTGCTCGCTCGGACTTTGCACTCGGGGCCAAGGCAAGAGGGCGTGCTTGCCCGCAGAACTGAAGAAACACGCTGTTGGGCAGAGCTGCAACTGACCGCTGGAGTTCAGCTCTCGCCGGACGGCAGAAGGCGAAGAACGAAGCCGCTTGCGAGCGGCGCAGTGCAGCGAAGGGCTCTCCCAATTCGCCGCTAGCTCCACGGTCCTTCTCAGCTGCGAGTAGCAGCGCTCGCAGTACACAGAGCTTCGCAAGGCCCGAAGAGCCGGAGGGAAGTATCGCACACGCAAATGTGCCAGGACAGAGACGTGTTCTACGTTGTCCCCTCTCGTCGTGCAGTTTGTGCCTCTGCTGCTTCTGCTGTTAGGAATCGCTCCTCGAAAGACGAGCGAGAGCGTCCTTCCGGGTGCATTGCACTGAGTCGAGTGCTCGCTCGGGACTTTGCTCTCGGGGCCAAGGCAAGAGGGCGTGCTTGCCCGCAGAACTGAGAACACGCTGTTGGGCAGAGCTGCAACTGACCGCTGGAGTTCAGCTCTCGCCGGACGGCAGAAGGCGAAGAACGAAGCCGCTTGCGAGCGGCGCAGTGCAGCGAAGAGCTCTCCCAATTCGCCGCTAGCTCCACGGTCCTCCTCAGCTGCGAGTAGCAGCGCTCGCAGTACACAGAGCTTCGCAAGGCCCGAAGAGCCGGAGGGAAGTATCGCACACGCAAATGTGCCAGGACAGAGACGTGTTCTACGTTGTCCCCTCTCGTCGTGCAGTTTGTGCCTCTGCTGCTTCTGCTGTTAGGAATCGCTCCTCGAAAGACGAGCGAGAGCGTCCTTCCGGGTGCATTGCACTGAGTCGAGTGCTCGCTCGGACTTTGCTCTCGGGGCCAAGGCAAGAGGGCGTGCTTGCCCGCAGAACTGAGAACACGCTGTTGGGCAGAGCTGCACTGACCGCTGGAGTTCAGCTCTCGCCGGACGGCAGAAGGCGAAGAACGAAGCCGCTTGCCGAGCGGCGCAGTGCAGCGAAGAGCTCTCCCAATTCGCCGCTAGCTCCACGGTCCTCCTCAGCTGCGAGTAGCAGCGCTCGCAGTACACAGAGCTTCGCAAGGCCCGAAGAGCCGGAGGGAAGTATCGCACACGCAAATGTGCCAGGACAGAGACGTGTTCTACGTTGTCCCCTCTCGTCGTGCAGTTTGTGCCTCTGCTGCTTCTGCTGTTAGGAATCGCTCCTCGAAAGACGAGCGAGAGCGTCCTTCCGGGTGCATTGCACTGAGTCGAGTGCTCGCTCGGGACTTTGCTCTCGGGGCCAAGGCAAGAGGGCGTGCTTGCCCGCAGAACTGAGAACACGCTGTTGGGCAGAGCTGCAACTGACCGCTGGAGTTCAGCTCTCGCCGGACGGCAGAAGGCGAAGAACGAAGCCGCTTGCGAGCGGCGCAGTGCAGCGAAGGGCTCTCCGAATTCGCCGCTAGCTCCACGGTCCTCCTCAGCTGCGAGTAGCAGCGCTCGCAGTACACAGAGCTTCGCAAGGCCCGAAGAGCCGGAGGGAAGTATCGCACACGCAAATGTGCCAGGACAGAGACGTGTTCTACGTTGTCCCCTCTCGTCGTGCAGTTTGTGCCTCTGCTGCTTCTGCTGTTAGGAATCGCTCCTCGAAAGACGAGCGAGAGCGTCCTTCCGGGTGCATTGCACTGAGTCGAGTGCTCGCTCGGGACTTTGCTCTCGGGGCCAAGGCAAGAGGGCGTGCTTGCCCGCAGAACTGAGAACACGCTGTTGGGCAGAGCTGCAACTGACCGCTGGAGTTCAGCTCTCGCCGGACGGCAGAAGGCGAAGAACGAAGCCGCTTGCGAGCGGCGCAGTGCAGCGAAGGGCTCTCCGAATTCGCCGCTAGCTCCACGGTCCTCCTCAGCTGCGAGTAGCAGCGCTCGCAGTACACAGAGCTTCGCAAGGCCCGAAGAGCGGAGGGAAGTATCGCACACGCAAATGTGCCAGGACAGAGACGTGTTCTACGTTGTCCCCTCTCGTCGTGCAGTTTGTGCCTCTGCTGCTTCTGCTGTTAGGAATCGCTCCTCGAAAGACGAGCGAGAGCGTCCTTCCGGGTGCATTGCACTAGTCGAGTGCTCGCTCGGGACTTTGCACTCGGGGCCAAGGCAAGAGGGCGTGCTTGCCCGCAGAACTGAGAACACGCTGTTGGGCAGAGCTGCAACTGACCGCTGGAGTTCAGCTCTCGCCGGACGGCAGAAGGCGAAGAACGAAGCCCCTTGCGAGCGGCGCAGTGCAGCGAAGGGCTCTCCGAATTCGCCGCTAGCTCCACGGTCCTCCTCAGCTGCGAGTAGCAGCGCTCGCAGTACACAGAGCTTCGCAAGGCAAGAGGGCGTGCTTGCCCGCAGAACTGAGAACACGCTGTTGGGCAGAGCTGCAACTGACCGCTGGAGTTCAGCTCTCGCCGGACGGCAGAAGGCGAAGAACGAAGCCGCTTGCGAGCGGCGCAGTGCAGCGAAGAGCTCTCCCAATTCGCCGCTAGCTCCACGGTCCTCCTCAGCTGCGAGTAGCAGCGCTCGCAGTACACAGAGCTTCGCAAGGCCCGAAGAGCCGGAGGGAAGTATCGCACACGCAAATGTGCCAGGACAGAGACGTGTTCTACGTTGTCCCCTCTCGTCGTGCAGTTTGTGCCTCTGCTGCTTCTGCTGTTAGGAATCGCTCCTCGAAAGACGAGCGAGAGCGTCCTTCCGGGTGCATTGCACTGAGTCGAGTGCTCGCTCGGGACTTTGCTCTCGGGGCCAAGGCAAGAGGGCGTGCTTGCCCGCAGAACTGAGAACACGCTGTTGGGCAGAGCTGCAACTGACCGCTGGAGTTCAGCTCTCGCCGGACGGCAGAAGGCGAAGAACGAAGCCGCTTGCGAGCGGCGCAGTGCAGCGAAGGGCTCTCCCAATTCGCCGCTAGCTCCACGGTCCTTCTCAGCTGCGAGTAGCAGCGCTCGCAGTACACAGAGCTTCGCAAGGCCCGAAGAGCCGGAGGGAAGTATCGCACACGCAAATGTGCCAGGACAGAGACGTGTTCTACGTTGTCCCCTCTCGTCGTGCAGTTTGTGCCTCTGCTGCTTCTGCTGTTAGGAATCGCTCCTCGAAAGACGAGCGAGAGCGTCCTTCCGGGTGCATTGCACTGAGTCGAGTGCTCGCTCGGGACTTTGCTCTCGGGGCCAAGGCAAGAGGGCGTGCTTGCCCGCAGAACTGAGAACACGCTGTTGGGCAGAGCTGCAACTGACCGCTGGAGTTCAGCTCTCGCCGGACGGCAGAAGGCGAAGAACGAAGCCGCTTGCGAGCGGCGCAGTGCAGCGAAGAGCTCTCCCAATTCGCCGCTAGCTCCACGGTCCTCCTCAGCTGCGAGTAGCAGCGCTCGCAGTACACAGAGCTTCGCAAGGCCCGAAGAGCCGGAGGGAAGTATCGCACACGCAAATGTGCCAGGACAGAGACGTGTTCTACGTTGTCCCCTCTCGTCGTGCAGTTTGTGCCTCTGCTGCTTCTGCTGTTAGGAATCGCTCCTCGAAAGACGAGCGAGAGCGTCCTTCCGGGTGCATTGCACTGAGTCGAGTGCTCGCTCGGGACTTTGCTCTCGGGGCCAAGGCAAGAGGGCGTGCTTGCCCGCAGAACTGAGAACACGCTGTTGGGCAGAGCTGCAACTGACCGCTGGAGTTCAGCTCTCGCCGGACGGCAGAAGGCGAAGAACGAAGCCGCTTGCGAGCGGCGCAGTGCAGCGAAGGGCTCTCCCAATTCGCCGCTAGCTCCACGGTCCTCCTCAGCTGCGAGTAGCAGCGCTCGCAGTACACAGAGCTTCGCAAGGCCCGAAGAGCCGGAGGGAAGTATCGCACACGCAAATGTGCCAGGACAGAGACGTGTTCTACGTTGTCCCCTCTCGTCGTGCAGTTTGTGCCTCTGCTGCTTCTGCTGTTAGGAATCGCTCCTCGAAAGACGAGCGAGAGCGTCCTTCCGGGTGCATTGCACTGAGTCGAGTGCTCGCTCGGGACTTTGCACTCGGGGCCAAGGCAAGAGGGCGTGCTTGCCCGCAGAACTGAGAACACGCTGTTGGGCAGAGCTGCAACTGACCGCTGGAGTTCAGCTCTCGCCGGACGGCAGAAGGCGAAGAACGAAGCCGCTTGCGAGCGGCGCAGTGCAGCGAAGGGCTCTCCCAATTCGCCGCTAGCTCCACGGTCCTCCTCAGCTGCGAGTAGCAGCGCTCGCAGTACACAGAGCTTCGCAAGGCCCGAAGAGCCGGAGGGAAGTTTCGCACACGAAAATGTGCCAGGACAGAGACGTGTTCTACGTTGTCCCCTCTCGTCGTGCAGTTTGTGCCTCTGCTGCTTCTGCTGTTAGGAATCGCTCCTCGAAAGACGAGCGAGAGCGTCCTTCCGGGTGCATTGCACTGAGTCGAGTGCTCGCTCGGGACTTTGCACTCGGGGCCAAGGCAAGAGGGCGTGCTTGCCCGCAGAACTGAGAACACGCTGTTGGGCAGAGCTGCAACTGACCGCTGGAGTTCAGCTCTCGCCGGACGGCAGAAGGCGAAGAACGAAGCCGCTTGCGAGCGGCGCAGTGCAGCGAAGGGCTCTCCGAATTCGCCGCTAGCTCCACGGTCCTCCTCAGCTGCGAGTAGCAGCGCTCGCAGTACACAGAGCTTCGCAAGGCCCGAAGAGCGGAGGGAAGTTTCGCACACGAAAATGTGCCAGGACAGAGACGTGTTCTACGTTGTCCCCTCTCGTCGTGCAGTTTGTGCCTCTGCTGCTTCTGCTGTTAGGAATCGCTCCTCGAAAGACGAGCGAGAGCGTCCTTCCGGGTGCATTGCACTGAGTCGAGTGCTCGCTCGGGACTTTGCTCTCGGGGCCAAGGCAAGAGGGCGTGCTTGCCCGCAGAACTGAGAACACGCTGTTGGGCAGAGCTGCAACTGACCGCTGGAGTTCAGCTCTCGCCGGACGGCAGAAGGCGAAGAACGAAGCCGCTTGCGAGCGGCGCAGTGCAGCGAAGGGCTCTCCGAATTCGCCGCTAGCTCCACGGTCCTCCTCAGCTGCGAGTAGCAGCGCTCGCAGTACACAGAGCTTCGCAAGGCCCGAAGAGCCGGAGGGAAGTTTCGCACACGAAAATGTGCCAGGACAGAGACGTGTTCTACGTTGTCCCCTCTCGTCGTGCAGTTTGTGCCTCTGCTGCTTCTGCTGTTAGGAATCGCTCCTCGAAAGACGAGCGAGAGCGTCCTTCCGGGTGCATTGCACTGAGTCGAGTGCTCGCTCGGGACTTTGCTCTCGGGGCCAAGGCAAGAGGGCGTGCTTGCCCGCAGAACTGAGAACACGCTGTTGGGCAGAGCTGCAACTGACCGCTGGAGTTCAGCTCTCGCCGGACGGCAGAAGGCGAAGAACGAAGCCGCTTGCGAGCGGCGCAGTGCAGCGAAGGGCTCTCCCAATTCGCCGCTAGCTCCACGGTCCTCTCAGCTGCGAGTAGCAGCGCTCGCAGTACACAGAGCTTCGCAAGGCCCGAAGAGCCGGAGGGAAGTATCGCACACGCAAATGTGCCAGGACAGAGACGTGTTCTACGTTGTCCCCTCTCGTCGTGCAGTTTGTGCCTCTGCTGCTTCTGCTGTTAGGAATCGCTCCTCGAAAGACGAGCGAGAGCGTCCTTCCGGGTGCATTGCACTGAGTCGAGTGCTCGCTCGGGACTTTGCTCTCGGGGCCAAGGCAAGAGGGCGTGCTTGCCCGCAGAACTGAGAACACGCTGTTGGGCAGAGCTGCAACTGACCGCTGGAGTTCAGCTCTCGCCGGACGGCAGAAGGCGAAGAACGAAGCCGCTTGCGAGCGGCGCAGTGCAGCGAAGGGCTCTCCGAATTCGCCGCTAGCTCCACGGTCCTTCCTCAGCTGCGAGTAGCAGCGCTCGCAGTACACAGAGCTTCGCAAGGCCCGAAGAGCCGGAGGGAAGTATCGCACACGCAAATGTGCCAGGACAGAGACGTGTTCTACGTTGTCCCCTCTCGTCGTGCAGTTTGTGCCTCTGCTGCTTCTGCTGTTAGGAATCGCTCCTCGAAAGACGAGCGAGAGCGTCCTTCCGGGTGCATTGCACTGAGTCGAGTGCTCGCTCGGGACTTTGCACTCGGGGCCAAGGCAAGAGGGCGTGCTTGCCCGCAGAACTGAGAACACGCTGTTGGGCAGAGCTGCAACTGACCGCTGGAGTTCAGCTCTCGCCGGACGGCAGAAGGCGAAGAACGAAGCCGCTTGCGAGCGGCGCAGTGCAGCGAAGGGCTCTCCGAATTCGCCGCTAGCTCCACGGTCCTCCTCAGCTGCGAGTAGCAGCGCTCGCAGTACACAGAGCTTCGCAAGGCCCGAAGAGCCGGAGGGAAGTATCGCACACGCAAATGTGCCAGGACAGAGACGTGTTCTACGTTGTCCCCTCTCGTCGTGCAGTTTGTGCCTCTGCTGCTTCTGCTGTTAGGAATCGCTCCTCGAAAGACGAGCGAGAGCGTCCTTCCGGGTGCATTGCACTGAGTCGAGTGCTCGCTCGGGACTTTGCTCTCGGGGCCAAGGCAAGAGGGCGTGCTTGCCCGCAGAACTGAGAACACGCTGTTGGGCAGAGCTGCAACTGACCGCTGGAGTTCAGCTCTCGCCGGACGGCAGAAGGCGAAGAACGAAGCCGCTTGCGAGCGGCGCAGTGCAGCGAAGAGCTCTCCCAATTCGCCGCTAGCTCCACGGTCCTCCTCAGCTGCGAGTAGCAGCGCTCGCAGTACACAGAGCTTCGCAAGGCCCGAAGAGCCGGAGGGAAGTATCGCACACGCAAATGTGCCAGGACAGAGACGTGTTCTACGTTGTCCCCTCTCGTCGTGCAGTTTGTGCCTCTGCTGCTTCTGCTGTTAGGAATCGCTCCTCGAAAGACGAGCGAGAGCGTCCTTCCGGGTGCATTGCACTGAGTCGAGTGCTCGCTCGGGACTTTGCTCTCGGGGCCAAGGCAAGAGGGCGTGCTTGCCCGCAGAACTGAGAACACGCTGTTGGGCAGAGCTGCAACTGACCGCTGGAGTTCAGCTCTCGCCGGACGGCAGAAGGCGAAGAACGAAGCCGCTTGCGAGCGGCGCAGTGCAGCGAAGAGCTCTCCCAATTCGCCGCTAGCTCCACGGTCCTCCTCAGCTGCGAGTAGCAGCGCTCGCAGTACACAGAGCTTCGCAAGGCCCGAAGAGCCGGAGGGAAGTATCGCACACGCAAATGTGCCAGGACAGAGACGTGTTCTACGTTGTCCCCTCTCGTCGTGCAGTTTGTGCCTCTGCTGCTTCTGCTGTTAGGAATCGCTCCTCGAAAGACGAGCGAGAGCGTCCTTCCGGGTGCATTGCACTGAGTCGAGTGCTCGCTCGGGACTTTGCTCTCGGGGCCAAGGCAAGAGGGCGTGCTTGCCCGCAGAACTGAGAACACGCTGTTGGGCAGAGCTGCAACTGACCGCTGGAGTTCAGCTCTCGCCGGACGGCAGAAGGCGAAGAACGAAGCCGCTTGCGAGCGGCGCAGTGCAGCGAAGAGCTCTCCCAATTCGCCGCTAGCTCCACGGTCCTCCTCAGCTGCGAGTAGCAGCGCTCGCAGTACACAGAGCTTCGCAAGGCCCGAAGAGCCGGAGGGAAGTATCGCACACGCAAATGTGCCAGGACAGAGACGTGTTCTACGTTGTCCCCTCTCGTCGTGCAGTTTGTGCCTCTGCTGCTTCTGCTGTTAGGAATCGCTCCTCGAAAGACGAGCGAGAGCGTCCTTCCGGGTGCATTGCACTGAGTCGAGTGCTCGCTCGGGACTTTGCTCTCGGGGCCAAGGCAAGAGGGCGTGCTTGCCCGCAGAACTGAGAACACGCTGTTGGGCAGAGCTGCAACTGACCGCTGGAGTTCAGCTCTCGCCGGACGGCAGAAGGCGAAGAACGAAGCCGCTTGCGAGCGGCGCAGTGCAGCGAAGAGCTCTCCCAATTCGCCGCTAGCTCCACGGTCCTCCTCAGCTGCGAGTAGCAGCGCTCGCAGTACACAGAGCTTCGCAAGGCCCGAAGAGCCGGAGGGAAGTATCGCACACGCAAATGTGCCAGGACAGAGACGTGTTCTACGTTGTCCCCTCTCGTCGTGCAGTTTGTGCCTCTGCTGCTTCTGCTGTTAGGAATCGCTCCTCGAAAGACGAGCGAGAGCGTCCTTCCGGGTGCATTGCACTGAGTCGAGTGCTCGCTCGGGACTTTGCTCTCGGGGCCAAGGCAAGAGGGCGTGCTTGCCCGCAGAACTGAGAACACGCTGTTGGGCAGAGCTGCAACTGACCGCTGGAGTTCAGCTCTCGCCGGACGGCAGAAGGCGAAGAACGAAGCCGCTTGCGAGCGGCGCAGTGCAGCGAAGAGCTCTCCCAATTCGCCGCTAGCTCCACGGTCCTCCTCAGCTGCGAGTAGCAGCGCTCGCAGTACACAGAGCTTCGCAAGGCCCGAAGAGCCGGAGGGAAGTATCGCACACGCAAATGTGCCAGGACAGAGACGTGTTCTACGTTGTCCCCTCTCGTCGTGCAGTTTGTGCCTCTGCTGCTTCTGCTGTTAGGAATCGCTCCTCGAAAGACGAGCGAGAGCGTCCTTCCGGGTGCATTGCACTGAGTCGAGTGCTCGCTCGGGACTTTGCTCTCGGGGCCAAGGCAAGAGGGCGTGCTTGCCCGCAGAACTGAGAACACGCTGTTGGGCAGAGCTGCAACTGACCGCTGGAGTTCAGCTCTCGCCGGACGGCAGAAGGCGAAGAACGAAGCCGCTTGCGAGCGGCGCAGTGCAGCGAAGAGCTCTCCCAATTCGCCGCTAGCTCCACGGTCCTCCTCAGCTGCGAGTAGCAGCGCTCGCAGTACACAGAGCTTCGCAAGGCCCGAAGAGCCGGAGGGAAGTATCGCACACGCAAATGTGCCAGGACAGAGACGTGTTCTACGTTGTCCCCTCTCGTCGTGCAGTTTGTGCCTCTGCTGCTTCTGCTGTTAGGAATCGCTCCTCGAAAGACGAGCGAGAGCGTCCTTCCGGGTGCATTGCACTGAGTCGAGTGCTCGCTCGGGACTTTGCTCTCGGGGCCAAGGCAAGAGGGCGTGCTTGCCCGCAGAACTGAGAACACGCTGTTGGGCAGAGCTGCAACTGACCGCTGGAGTTCAGCTCTCGCCGGACGGCAGAAGGCGAAGAACGAAGCCGCTTGCGAGCGGCGCAGTGCAGCGAAGAGCTCTCCCAATTCGCCGCTAGCTCCACGGTCCTCCTCAGCTGCGAGTAGCAGCGCTCGCAGTACACAGAGCTTCGCAAGGCCCGAAGAGCCGGAGGGAAGTATCGCACACGCAAATGTGCCAGGACAGAGACGTGTTCTACGTTGTCCCCTCTCGTCGTGCAGTTTGTGCCTCTGCTGCTTCTGCTGTTAGGAATCGCTCCTCGAAAGACGAGCGAGAGCGTCCTTCCGGGTGCATTGCACTGAGTCGAGTGCTCGCTCGGGACTTTGCTCTCGGGCCAAGGCAAGAGGGCGTGCTTGCCCGCAGAACTGAGAACACGCTGTTGGGCAGAGCTGCAACTGACCGCTGGAGTTCAGCTCTCGCCGGACGGCAGAAGGCGAAGAACGAAGCCGCTTGCGAGCGGCGCAGTGCAGCGAAGGGCTCTCCCGAATTCGCCGCTAGCTCCACGGTCCTCCTCAGCTGCGAGTAGCAGCGCTCGCAGTACACAGAGCTTCGCAAGGCCCGAAGAGCCGGAGGGAAGTATCGCACACGCAAATGTGCCAGGACAGAGACGTGTTCTACGTTGTCCCCTCTCGTCGTGCAGTTTGTGCCTCTGCTGCTTCTGCTGTTAGGAATCGCTCCTCGAAAGACGAGCGAGAGCGTCCTTCCGGGTGCATTGCACTGAGTCGAGTGCTCGCTCGGGACTTTGCACTCGGGGCCAAGGCAAGAGGGCGTGCTTGCCCGCAGAACTGAGAACACGCTGTTGGGCAGAGCTGCAACTGACCGCTGGAGTTCAGCTCTCGCCGGACGGCAGAAGGCGAAGAACGAAGCCGCTTGCGAGCGGCGCAGTGCAGCGAAGGGCTCTCCCAATTCGCCGCTAGCTCCACGGTCCTTCTCAGCTGCGAGTAGCAGCGCTCGCAGTACACAGAGCTTCGCAAGGTCCCGAAGAGCCGGAGGGAAGTATCGCACACGCAAATGTGCCAGGACAGAGACGTGTTCTACGTTGTCCCCTCTCGTCGTGCAGTTTGTGCCTCTGCTGCTTCTGCTGTTAGGAATCGCTCCTCGAAAGACGAGCGAGAGCGTCCTTCCGGGTGCATTGCACTGAGTCGAGTGCTCGCTCGGGACTTTGCTCTCGGGGCCAAGGCAAGAGGGCGTGCTTGCCCGCAGAACTGAGAACACGCTGTTGGGCAGAGCTGCAACTGACCGCTGGAGTTCAGCTCTCGCCGGACGGCAGAAGGCGAAGAACGAAGCCGCTTGCGAGCGGCGCAGTGCAGCGAAGAGCTCTCCCAATTCGCCGCTAGCTCCACGGTCCTCCTCAGCTGCGAGTAGCAGCGCTCGCAGTACACAGAGCTTCGCAAGGCCCGAAGAGCCGGAGGGAAGTATCGCACACGCAAATGTGCCAGGACAGAGACGTGTTCTACGTTGTCCCCTCTCGTCGTGCAGTTTGTGCCTCTGCTGCTTCTGCTGTTAGGAATCGCTCCTCGAAAGACGAGCGAGAGCGTCCTTCCGGGTGCATTGCACTGAGTCGAGTGCTCGCTCGGGACTTTGCACTCGGGGCCAAGGCAAGAGGGCGTGCTTGCCCGCAGAACTGAGAACACGCTGTTGGGCAGAGCTGCAACTGACCGCTGGAGTTCAGCTCTCGCCGGACGGCAGAAGGCGAAGAACGAAGCCGCTTGCGAGCGGCGCAGTGCAGCGAAGAGCTCTCCCAATTCGCCGCTAGCTCCACGGTCCTTCTCAGCTGCGAGTAGCAGCGCTCGCAGTACACAGAGCTTCGCAAGGCCCGAAGAGCCGGAGGGTAGTATCGCACACGCAAATGTGCCAGGACAGAGACGTGTTCTACGTTGTCCCCTCTCGTCGTGCAGTTTGTGCCTCTGCTGCTTCTGCTGTTAGGAATCGCTCCTCGAAAGACGAGCGAGAGCGTCCTTCCGGGTGCATTGCACTGAGTCGAGTGCTCGCTCGGGACTTTGCTCTCGGGGCCAAGGCAAGAGGGCGTGCTTGCCCGCAGAACTGAGAACACGCTGTTGGGCAGAGCTGCAACTGACCGCTGGAGTTCAGCTCTCGCCGGACGGCAGAAGGCGAAGAACGAAGCCGCTTGCGAGCGGCGCAGTGCAGCGAAGAGCTCTCCCAATTCGCCGCTAGCTCCACGGTCCTCCTCAGCTGCGAGTAGCAGCGCTCGCAGTACACAGAGCTTCGCAAGGCCCGAAGAGCCGGAGGGAAGTATCGCACACGCAAATGTGCCAGGACAGAGACGTGTTCTACGTTGTCCCCTCTCGTCGTGCAGTTTGTGCCTCTGCTGCTTCTGCTGTTAGGAATCGCTCCTCGAAAGACGAGCGAGAGCGTCCTTCCGGGTGCATTGCACTGAGTCGAGTGCTCGCTCGGGACTTTGCTCTCGGGGCCAAGGCAAGAGGGCGTGCTTGCCCGCAGAACTGAGAACACGCTGTTGGGCAGAGCTGCAACTGACCGCTGGAGTTCAGCTCTCGCCGGACGGCAGAAGGCGAAGAACGAAGCCGCTTGCGAGCGGCGCAGTGCAGCGAAGAGCTGCCGCTAGCTCCACGGTCCTCCTCAGCTGCGAGTAGCAGCGCTCGCAGTACACAGAGCTTCGCAAGGCCCGAAGAGCCGGAGGGAAGTATCGCACACGCAAATGTGCCAGGACAGAGACGTGTTCTACGTTGTCCCCTCTCGTCGTGCAGTTTGTGCCTCTGCTGCTTCTGCTGTTAGGAATCGCTCCTCAAAAGACGAGCGAGAGCGTCCTTCCGGGTGCATTGCACTGAGTCGAGTGCTCGCTCGGAACTTTGCACTCGGGGCCAAGGCAAGAGGGCGTGCTTGCCCGCAGAACTGAGAACACGCTGTTGGGCAGAGCTGCAACTGACCGCTGGAGTTCAGCTCTCGCCGGACGGCAGAAGGCGAAGAACGAAGCCGCTTGCGAGCGGCGCAGTGCAGCGAAGAGCTCTCCCAATTCGCCGCTAGCTCCACGGTCCTCCTCAGCTGCGAGTAGCAGCGCTCGCAGTACACAGAGCTTCGCAAGGCCCGAAGAGCCGGAGGGAAGTATCGCACACGCAAATGTGCCAGGACAGAGACGTGTTCTACGTTGTCCCCTCTCGTCGTGCAGTTTGTGCCTCTGCTGCTTCTGCTGTTAGGAATCGCTCCTCGAAAGACGAGCGAGAGCGTCCTTCCGGGTGCATTGCACTGAGTCGAGTGCTCGCTCGGGACTTTGCTCTCGGGGCCAAGGCAAGAGGGCGTGCTTGCCCGCAGAACTGAGAACACGCTGTTGGGCAGAGCTGCAACTGACCGCTGGAGTTCAGCTCTCGCCGGACGGCAGAAGGCGAAGAACGAAGCCGCTTGCGAGCGGCGCAGTGCAGCGAAGAGCTCTCCCAATTCGCCGCTAGCTCCACGGTCCTCCTCAGCTGCGAGTAGCAGCGCTCGCAGTACACAGAGCTTCGCAAGGCCCGAAGAGCCGGAGGGAAGTATCGCACACGCAAATGTGCCAGGACAGAGACGTGTTCTACGTTGTCCCCTCTCGTCGTGCAGTTTGTGCCTCTGCTGCTTCTGCTGTTAGGAATCGCTCCTCGAAAGACGAGCGAGAGCGTCCTTCCGGGTGCATTGCACTGAGTCGAGTGCTCGCTCGGGACTTTGCACTCGGGGCCAAGGCAAGAGGGCGTGCTTGCCCGCAGAACTGAGAACACGCTGTTGGGCAGAGCTGCAACTGACCGCTGGAGTTCAGCTCTCGCCGGACGGCAGAAGGCGAAGAACGAAGCCGCTTGCGAGCGGCGCAGTGCAGCGAAGAGCTCTCCCAATTCGCCGCTAGCTCCACGGTCCTCCTCAGCTGCGAGTAGCAGCGCTCGCAGTACACAGAGCTTCGCAAGGCCCGAAGAGCCGGAGGGAAGTATCGCACACGCAAATGTGCCAGGACAGAGACGTGTTCTACGTTGTCCCCTCTCGTCGTGCAGTTTGTGCCTCTGCTGCTTCTGCTGTTAGGAATCGCTCCTCGAAAGACGAGCGAGAGCGTCCTTCCGGGTGCATTGCACTGAGTCGAGTGCTCGCTCGGGACTTTGCACTCGGGGCCAAGGCAAGAGGGCGTGCTTGCCCGCAGAACTGAGAACACGCTGTTGGGCAGAGCTGCAACTGACCGCTGGAGTTCAGCTCTCGCCGGACGGCAGAAGGCGAAGAACGAAGCCGCTTGCGAGCGGCGCAGTGCAGCGAAGAGCTCTCCCAATTCGCCGCTAGCTCCACGGTCCTCCTCAGCTGCGAGTAGCAGCGCTCGCAGTACACAGAGCTTCGCAAGGCCCGAAGAGCCGGAGGGAAGTATCGCACACGCAAATGTGCCAGGACAGAGACGTGTTCTACGTTGTCCCCTCTCGTCGTGCAGTTTGTGCCTCTGCTGCTTCTGCTGTTAGGAATCGCTCCTCGAAAGACGAGCGAGAGCGTCCTTCCGGGTGCATTGCACTGAGTCGAGTGCTCGCTCGGGACTTTGCTCTCGGGGCCAAGGCAAGAGGGCGTGCTTGCCCGCAGAACTGAGAACACGCTGTTGGGCAGAGCTGCAACTGACCGCTGGAGTTCAGCTCTCGCCGGACGGCAGAAGGCGAAGAACGAAGCCGCTTGCGAGCGGCGCAGTGCAGCGAAGAGCTCTCCCAATTCGCCGCTAGCTCCACGGTCCTCCTCAGCTGCGAGTAGCAGCGCTCGCAGTACACAGAGCTTCGCAAGGCCCGAAGAGCCGGAGGGAAGTATCGCACACGCAAATGTGCCAGGACAGAGACGTGTTCTACGTTGTCCCCTCTCGTCGTGCAGTTTGTGCCTCTGCTGCTTCTGCTGTTAGGAATCGCTCCTCGAAAGACGAGCGAGAGCGTCCTTCCGGGTGCATTGCACTGAGTCGAGTGCTCGCTCGGGACTTTGCTCTCGGGGCCAAGGCAAGAGGGCGTGCTTGCCCGCAGAACTGAGAACACGCTGTTGGGCAGAGCTGCAACTGACCGCTGGAGTTCAGCTCTCGCCGGACGGCAGAAGGCGAAGAACGAAGCCGCTTGCGAGCGGCGCAGTGCAGCGAAGAGCTCTCCCAATTCGCCGCTAGCTCCACGGTCCTCCTCAGCTGCGAGTAGCAGCGCTCGCAGTACACAGAGCTTCGCAAGGCCCGAAGAGCCGGAGGGAAGTATCGCACACGCAAATGTGCCAGGACAGAGACGTGTTCTACGTTGTCCCCTCTCGTCGTGCAGTTTGTGCCTCTGCTGCTTCTGCTGTTAGGAATCGCTCCTCGAAAGACGAGCGAGAGCGTCCTTCCGGGTGCATTGCACTGAGTCGAGTGCTCGCTCGGGACTTTGCTCTCGGGGCCAAGGCAAGAGGGCGTGCTTGCCCGCAGAACTGAGAACACGCTGTTGGGCAGAGCTGCAACTGACCGCTGGAGTTCAGCTCTCGCCGGACGGCAGAAGGCGAAGAACGAAGCCGCTTGCGAGCGGCGCAGTGCAGCGAAGAGCTCTCCCAATTCGCCGCTAGCTCCACGGTCCTCCTCAGCTGCGAGTAGCAGCGCTCGCAGTACACAGAGCTTCGCAAGGCCCGAAGAGCCGGAGGGAAGTATCGCACACGCAAATGTGCCAGGACAGAGACGTGTTCTACGTTGTCCCCTCTCGTCGTGCAGTTTGTGCCTCTGCTGCTTCTGCTGTTAGGAATCGCTCCTCGAAAGACGAGCGAGAGCGTCCTTCCGGGTGCATTGCACTGAGTCGAGTGCTCGCTCGGGACTTTGCTCTCGGGGCCAAGGCAAGAGGGCGTGCTTGCCCGCAGAACTGAGAACACGCTGTTGGGCAGAGCTGCAACTGACCGCTGGAGTTCAGCTCTCGCCGGACGGCAGAAGGCGAAGAACGAAGCCGCTTGCGAGCGGCGCAGTGCAGCGAAGAGCTCTCCCAATTCGCCGCTAGCTCCACGGTCCTCCTCAGCTGCGAGTAGCAGCGCTCGCAGTACACAGAGCTTCGCAAGGCCCGAAGAGCCGGAGGGAAGTATCGCACACGCAAATGTGCCAGGACAGAGACGTGTTCTACGTTGTCCCCTCTCGTCGTGCAGTTTGTGCCTCTGCTGCTTCTGCTGTTAGGAATCGCTCCTCGAAAGACGAGCGAGAGCGTCCTTCCGGGTGCATTGCACTGAGTCGAGTGCTCGCTCGGGACTTTGCACTCGGGGCCAAGGCAAGAGGGCGTGCTTGCCCGCAGAACTGAGAACACGCTGTTGGGCAGAGCTGCAACTGACCGCTGGAGTTCAGCTCTCGCCGGACGGCAGAAGGCGAAGAACGAAGCCGCTTGCGAGCGGCGCAGTGCAGCGAAGAGCTCTCCCAATTCGCCGCTAGCTCCACGGTCCTCCTCAGCTGCGAGTAGCAGCGCTCGCAGTACACAGAGCTTCGCAAGGCCCGAAGAGCCGGAGGGAAGTATCGCACACGCAAATGTGCCAGGACAGAGACGTGTTCTACGTTGTCCCCTCTCGTCGTGCAGTTTGTGCCTCTGCTGCTTCTGCTGTTAGGAATCGCTCCTCGAAAGACGAGCGAGAGCGTCCTTCCGGGTGCATTGCACTGAGTCGAGTGCTCGCTCGGGACTTTGCTCTCGGGGCCAAGGCAAGAGGGCGTGCTTGCCCGCAGAACTGAGAACACGCTGTTGGGCAGAGCTGCAACTGACCGCTGGAGTTCAGCTCTCGCCGGACGGCAGAAGGCGAAGAACGAAGCCGCTTGCGAGCGGCGCAGTGCAGCGAAGAGCTCTCCCAATTCGCCGCTAGCTCCACGGTCCTCCTCAGCTGCGAGTAGCAGCGCTCGCAGTACACAGAGCTTCGCAAGGCCCGAAGAGCCGGAGGGAAGTATCGCACACGCAAATGTGCCAGGACAGAGACGTGTTCTACGTTGTCCCCTCTCGTCGTGCAGTTTGTGCCTCTGCTGCTTCTGCTGTTAGGAATCGCTCCTCGAAAGACGAGCGAGAGCGTCCTTCCGGGTGCATTGCACTGAGTCGAGTGCTCGCTCGGGACTTTGCTCTCGGGGCCAAGGCAAGAGGGCGTGCTTGCCCGCAGAACTGAGAACACGCTGTTGGGCAGAGCTGCAACTGACCGCTGGAGTTCAGCTCTCGCCGGACGGCAGAAGGCGAAGAACGAAGCCGCTTGCGAGCGGCGCAGTGCAGCGAAGAGCTCTCCCAATTCGCCGCTAGCTCCACGGTCCTCCTCAGCTGCGAGTAGCAGCGCTCGCAGTACACAGAGCTTCGCAAGGCCCGAAGAGCCGGAGGGAAGTATCGCACACGCAAATGTGCCAGGACAGAGACGTGTTCTACGTTGTCCCCTCTCGTCGTGCAGTTTGTGCCTCTGCTGCTTCTGCTGTTAGGAATCGCTCCTCGAAAGACGAGCGAGAGCGTCCTTCCGGGTGCATTGCACTGAGTCGAGTGCTCGCTCGGGACTTTGCTCTCGGGGCCAAGGCAAGAGGGCGTGCTTGCCCGCAGAACTGAGAACACGCTGTTGGGCAGAGCTGCAACTGACCGCTGGAGTTCAGCTCTCGCCGGACGGCAGAAGGCGAAGAACGAAGCCGCTTGCGAGCGGCGCAGTGCAGCGAAGAGCTCTCCCAATTCGCCGCTAGCTCCACGGTCCTTCTCAGCTGCGAGTAGCAGCGCTCGCAGTACACAGAGCTTCGCAAGGCCCGAAGAGCCGGAGGGAAGTATCGCACACGCAAATGTGCCAGGACAGAGACGTGTTCTACGTTGTCCCCTCTCGTCGTGCAGTTTGTGCCTCTGCTGCTTCTGCTGTTAGGAATCGCTCCTCGAAAGACGAGCGAGAGCGTCCTTCCGGGTGCATTGCACTGAGTCGAGTGCTCGCTCGGGACTTTGCTCTCGGGGCCAAGGCAAGAGGGCGTGCTTGCCCGCAGAACTGAGAACACGCTGTTGGGCAGAGCTGCAACTGACCGCTGGAGTTCAGCTCTCGCCGGACGGCAGAAGGCGAAGAACGAAGCCGCTTGCGAGCGGCGCAGTGCAGCGAAGAGCTCTCCCAATTCGCCGCTAGCTCCACGGTCCTCCTCAGCTGCGAGTAGCAGCGCTCGCAGTACACAGAGCTTCGCAAGGCCCGAAGAGCCGGAGGGAAGTATCGCACACGCAAATGTGCCAGGACAGAGACGTGTTCTACGTTGTCCCCTCTCGTCGTGCAGTTTGTGCCTCTGCTGCTTCTGCTGTTAGGAATCGCTCCTCGAAAGACGAGCGAGAGCGTCCTTCCGGGTGCATTGCACTGAGTCGAGTGCTCGCTCGGGACTTTGCTCTCGGGGCCAAGGCAAGAGGGCGTGCTTGCCCGCAGAACTGAGAACACGCTGTTGGGCAGAGCTGCAACTGACCGCTGGAGTTCAGCTCTCGCCGGACGGCAGAAGGCGAAGAACGAAGCCGCTTGCGAGCGGCGCAGTGCAGCGAAGAGCTCTCCCAATTCGCCGCTAGCTCCACGGTCCTCCTCAGCTGCGAGTAGCAGCGCTCGCAGTACACAGAGCTTCGCAAGGCCCGAAGAGCCGGAGGGAAGTTTCGCACACGAAAATGTGCCAGGACAGAGACGTGTTCTACGTTGTCCCCTCTCGTCGTGCAGTTTGTGCCTCTGCTGCTTCTGCTGTTAGGAATCGCTCCTCGAAAGACGAGCGAGAGCGTCCTTCCGGGTGCATTGCACTGAGTCGAGTGCTCGCTCGGGACTTTGCTCTCGGGGCCAAGGCAAGAGGGCGTGCTTGCCCGCAGAACTGAGAACACGCTGTTGGGCAGAGCTGCAACTGACCGCTGGAGTTCAGCTCTCGCCGGACGGCAGAAGGCGAAGAACGAAGCCGCTTGCGAGCGGCGCAGTGCAGCGAAGAGCTCTCCGAATTCGCCGCTAGCTCCACGGTCCTCCTCAGCTGCGAGTAGCAGCGCTCGCAGTACACAGAGCTTCGCAAGGCCCGAAGAGCCGGAGGGAAGTATCGCACACGCAAATGTGCCAGGACAGAGACGTGTTCTACGTTGTCCCCTCTCGTCGTGCAGTTTGTGCCTCTGCTGCTTCTGCTGTTAGGAATCGCTCCTCGAAAGACGAGCGAGAGCGTCCTTCCGGGTGCATTGCACTGAGTCGAGTGCTCGCTCGGGACTTTGCTCTCGGGGCCAAGGCAAGAGGGCGTGCTTGCCCGCAGAACTGAGAACACGCTGTTGGGCAGAGCTGCAACTGACCGCTGGAGTTCAGCTCTCGCCGGACGGCAGAAGGCGAAGAACGAAGCCGCTTGCGAGCGGCGCAGTGCAGCGAAGAGCTCTCCCAATTCGCCGCTAGCTCCACGGTCCTTCTCAGCTGCGAGTAGCAGCGCTCGCAGTACACAGAGCTTCGCAAGGCCCGAAGAGCCGGAGGGAAGTATCGCACACGAAAATGTGCCAGGACAGAGACGTGTTCTACGTTGTCCCCTCTCGTCGTGCAGTTTGTGCCTCTGCTGCTTCTGCTGTTAGGAATCGCTCCTCGAAAGACGAGCGAGAGCGTCCTTCCGGGTGCATTGCACTGAGTCGAGTGCTCGCTCGGGACTTTGCTCTCGGGGCCAAGGCAAGAGGGCGTGCTTGCCCGCAGAACTGAGAACACGCTGTTGGGCAGAGCTGCAACTGACCGCTGGAGTTCAGCTCTCGCCGGACGGCAGAAGGCGAAGAACGAAGCCGCTTGCGAGCGGCGCAGTGCAGCGAAGAGCTCTCCCAATTCGCCGCTAGCTCCACGGTCCTCCTCAGCTGCGAGTAGCAGCGCTCGCAGTACACAGAGCTTCGCAAGGCCCGAAGAGCCGGAGGGAAGTATCGCACACGCAAATGTGCCAGGACAGAGACGTGTCTCTACGTTGTCCCCTCTCGTCGTGCAGTTTGTGCCTCTGCTGCTTCTGCTGTTAGGAATCGCTCCTCGAAAGACGAGCGAGAGCGTCCTTCCGGGTGCATTGCACTGAGTCGAGTGCTCGCTCGGGACTTTGCTCTCGGGGCCAAGGCAAGAGGGCGTGCTTGCCCGCAGAACTGAGAACACGCTGTTGGGCAGAGCTGCAACTGACCGCTGGAGTTCAGCTCTCGCCGGACGGCAGAAGGCGAAGAACGAAGCCGCTTGCGAGCGGCGCAGTGCAGCGAAGAGCTCTCCCAATTCGCCGCTAGCTCCACGGTCCTCCTCAGCTGCGAGTAGCAGCGCTCGCAGTACACAGAGCTTCGCAAGGCCCGAAGAGCCGGAGGGAAGTATCGCACACGAAAATGTGCCAGGACAGAGACGTGTTCTACGTTGTCCCCTCTCGTCGTGCAGTTTGTGCCTCTGCTGCTTCTGCTGTTAGGAATCGCTCCTCGAAAGACGAGCGAGAGCGTCCTTCCGGGTGCATTGCACTGAGTCGAGTGCTCGCTCGGGACTTTGCTCTCGGGGCCAAGGCAAGAGGGCGTGCTTGCCCGCAGAACTGAGAACACGCTGTTGGGCAGAGCTGCAACTGACCGCTGGAGTTCAGCTCTCGCCGGACGGCAGAAGGCGAAGAACGAAGCCGCTTGCGAGCGGCGCAGTGCAGCGAAGAGCTCTCCCAATTCGCCGCTAGCTCCACGGTCCTCCTCAGCTGCGAGTAGCAGCGCTCGCAGTACACAGAGCTTCGCAAGGCCCGAAGAGCGGAGGGAAGTATCGCACACGCAAATGTGCCAGGACAGAGACGTGTTCTACGTTGTCCCCTCTCGTCGTGCAGTTTGTGCCTCTGCTGCTTCTGCTGTTAGGAATCGCTCCTCGAAAGACGAGCGAGAGCGTCCTTCCGGGTGCATTGCACTGAGTCGAGTGCTCGCTCGGGACTTTGCACTCGGGGCCAAGGCAAGAGGGCGTGCTTGCCCGCAGAACTGAGAACACGCTGTTGGGCAGAGCTGCAACTGACCGCTGGAGTTCAGCTCTCGCCGGACGGCAGAAGGCGAAGAACGAAGCCGCTTGCGAGCGGCGCAGTGCAGCGAAGAGCTCTCCCAATTCGCCGCTAGCTCCACGGTCCTCCTCAGCTGCGAGTAGCAGCGCTCGCAGTACACAGAGCTTCGCAAGGCCCGAAGAGCCGGAGGGAAGTATCGCACACGCAAATGTGCCAGGACAGAGACGTGTTCTACGTTGTCCCCTCTCGTCGTGCAGTTTGTGCCTCTGCTGCTTCTGCTGTTAGGAATCGCTCCTCGAAAGACGAGCGAGAGCGTCCTTCCGGGTGCATTGCACTGAGTCGAGTGCTCGCTCGGGACTTTGCTCTCGGGGCCAAGGCAAGAGGGCGTGCTTGCCCGCAGAACTGAGAACACGCTGTTGGGCAGAGCTGCAACTGACCGCTGGAGTTCAGCTCTCGCCGGACGGCAGAAGG
Organism: Sturnus vulgaris; assembly: GCF_052056855.1. Classification (NCBI taxonomy): domain Eukaryota; kingdom Metazoa; phylum Chordata; class Aves; order Passeriformes; family Sturnidae; genus Sturnus; species Sturnus vulgaris. Next base: position 11,850 of record NW_028276722.1, on the reverse strand, counting down.
CGAAGAACGAAGCCGCTTGCGAGCGGCGCAGTGCAGCGAAGAGCTCTCCCAATTCGCCGCTAGCTCCACGGTCCTCCTCAGCTGCGAGTAGCAGCGCTCGCAGTACACAGAGCTTCGCAAGGCCCGAAGAGCCGGAGGGAAGTATCGCACACGCAAATGTGCCAGGACAGAGACGTGTTCTACGTTGTCCCCTCTCGTCGTGCAGTTTGTGCCTCTGCTGCTTCTGCTGTTAGGAATCGCTCCTCGAAAGACGAGCGAGAGCGTCCTTCCGGGTGCATTGCACTGAGTCGAGTGCTCGCTCGGGACTTTGCTCTCGGGGCCAAGGCAAGAGGGCGTGCTTGCCCGCAGAACTGAGAACACGCTGTTGGGCAGAGCTGCAACTGACCGCTGGAGTTCAGCTCTCGCCGGACGGCAGAAGGCGAAGAACGAAGCCGCTTGCGAGCGGCGCAGTGCAGCGAAGAGCTCTCCCAATTCGCCGCTAGCTCCACGGTCCTCCTCAGCTGCGAGTAGCAGCGCTCGCAGTACACAGAGCTTCGCAAGGCCCGAAGAGCCGGAGGGAAGTTTCGCACACGAAAATGTGCCAGGACAGAGACGTGTTCTACGTTGTCCCCTCTCGTCGTGCAGTTTGTGCCTCTGCTGCTTCTGCTGTTAGGAATCGCTCCTCGAAAGACGAGCGAGAGCGTCCTTCCGGGTGCATTGCACTGAGTCGAGTGCTCGCTCGGGACTTTGCACTCGGGGCCAAGGCAAGAGGGCGTGCTTGCCCGCAGAACTGAGAACACGCTGTTGGGCAGAGCTGCAACTGACCGCTGGAGTTCAGCTCTCGCCGGACGGCAGAAGGCGAAGAACGAAGCCGCTTGCGAGCGGCGCAGTGCAGCGAAGGGCTCTCCCGAATTCGCCGCTAGCTCCACGGTCCTCCTCAGCTGCGAGTAGCAGCGCTCGCAGTACACAGAGCTTCGCAAGGCCCGAAGAGCCGGAGGGAAGTATCGCACACGCAAATGTGCCAGGACAGAGACGTGTTCTACGTTGTCCCCTCTCGTCGTGCAGTTTGTGCCTCTGCTGCTTCTGCTGTTAGGAATCGCTCCTCGAAAGACGAGCGAGAGCGTCCTTCCGGGTGCATTGCACTGAGTCGAGTGCTCGCTCGGGACTTTGCACTCGGGGCCAAGGCAAGAGGGCGTGCTTGCCCGCAGAACTGAGAACACGCTGTTGGGCAGAGCTGCAACTGACCGCTGGAGTTCAGCTCTCGCCGGACGGCAGAAGGCGAAGAACGAAGCCGCTTGCGAGCGGCGCAGTGCAGCGAAGGGCTCTCCCAATTCGCCGCTAGCTCCACGGTCCTTCTCAGCTGCGAGTAGCAGCGCTCGCAGTACACAGAGCTTCGCAAGGCCCGAAGAGCCGGAGGGAAGTATCGCACACGCAAATGTGCCAGGACAGAGACGTGTTCTACGTTGTCCCCTCTCGTCGTGCAGTTTGTGCCTCTGCTGCTTCTGCTGTTAGGAATCGCTCCTCGAAAGACGAGCGAGAGCGTCCTTCCGGGTGCATTGCACTGAGTCGAGTGCTCGCTCGGGACTTTGCTCTCGGGGCCAAGGCAAGAGGGCGTGCTTGCCCGCAGAACTGAGAACACGCTGTTGGGCAGAGCTGCAACTGACCGCTGGAGTTCAGCTCTCGCCGGACGGCAGAAGGCGAAGAACGAAGCCGCTTGCGAGCGGCGCAGTGCAGCGAAGAGCTCTCCCAATTCGCCGCTAGCTCCACGGTCCTCCTCAGCTGCGAGTAGCAGCGCTCGCAGTACACAGAGCTTCGCAAGGCCCGAAGAGCCGGAGGGAAGTATCGCACACGCAAATGTGCCAGGACAGAGACGTGTTCTACGTTGTCCCCTCTCGTCGTGCAGTTTGTGCCTCTGCTGCTTCTGCTGTTAGGAATCGCTCCTCGAAAGACGAGCGAGAGCGTCCTTCCGGGTGCATTGCACTGAGTCGAGTGCTCGCTCGGGACTTTGCTCTCGGGGCCAAGGCAAGAGGGCGTGCTTGCCCGCAGAACTGAGAACACGCTGTTGGGCAGAGCTGCAACTGACCGCTGGAGTTCAGCTCTCGCCGGACGGCAGAAGGCGAAGAACGAAGCCGCTTGCGAGCGGCGCAGTGCAGCGAAGGGCTCTCCCAATTCGCCGCTAGCTCCACGGTCCTCCTCAGCTGCGAGTAGCAGCGCTCGCAGTACACAGAGCTTCGCAAGGCCCGAAGAGCCGGAGGGAAGTATCGCACACGCAAATGTGCCAGGACAGAGACGTGTTCTACGTTGTCCCCTCTCGTCGTGCAGTTTGTGCCTCTGCTGCTTCTGCTGTTAGGAATCGCTCCTCGAAAGACGAGCGAGAGCGTCCTTCCGGGTGCATTGCACTGAGTCGAGTGCTCGCTCGGGACTTTGCACTCGGGGCCAAGGCAAGAGGGCGTGCTTGCCCGCAGAACTGAGAACACGCTGTTGGGCAGAGCTGCAACTGACCGCTGGAGTTCAGCTCTCGCCGGACGGCAGAAGGCGAAGAACGAAGCCGCTTGCGAGCGGCGCAGTGCAGCGAAGGGCTCTCCGAATTCGCCGCTAGCTCCACGGTCCTCCTCAGCTGCGAGTAGCAGCGCTCGCAGTACACAGAGCTTCGCAAGGCCCGAAGAGCCGGAGGGAAGTTTCGCACACGAAAATGTGCCAGGACAGAGACGTGTTCTACGTTGTCCCCTCTCGTCGTGCAGTTTGTGCCTCTGCTGCTTCTGCTGTTAGGAATCGCTCCTCGAAAGACGAGCGAGAGCGTCCTTCCGGGTGCATTGCACTGAGTCGAGTGCTCGCTCGGGACTTTGCACTCGGGGCCAAGGCAAGAGGGCGTGCTTGCCCGCAGAACTGAGAACACGCTGTTGGGCAGAGCTGCAACTGACCGCTGGAGTTCAGCTCTCGCCGGACGGCAGAAGGCGAAGAACGAAGCCGCTTGCGAGCGGCGCAGTGCAGCGAAGGGCTCTCCCAATTCGCCGCTAGCTCCACGGTCCTTCTCAGCTGCGAGTAGCAGCGCTCGCAGTACACAGAGCTTCGCAAGGCCCGAAGAGCCGGAGGGAAGTATCGCACACGCAAATGTGCCAGGACAGAGACGTGTTCTACGTTGTCCCCTCTCGTCGTGCAGTTTGTGCCTCTGCTGCTTCTGCTGTTAGGAATCGCTCCTCGAAAGACGAGCGAGAGCGTCCTTCCGGGTGCATTGCACTGAGTCGAGTGCTCGCTCGGGACTTTGCTCTCGGGGCCAAGGCAAGAGGGCGTGCTTGCCCGCAGAACTGAGAACACGCTGTTGGGCAGAGCTGCAACTGACCGCTGGAGTTCAGCTCTCGCCGGACGGCAGAAGGCGTAGAACGAAGCCGCTTGCGAGCGGCGCAGTGCAGCGAAGGGCTCTCCCAATTCGCCGCTAGCTCCACGGTCCTCCTCAGCTGCGAGTAGCAGCGCTCGCAGTACACAGAGCTTCGCAAGGCCCGAAGAGCCGGAGGGAAGTTTCGCACACGAAAATGTGCCAGGACAGAGACGTGTTCTACGTTGTCCCCTCTCGTCGTGCAGTTTGTGCCTCTGCTGCTTCTGCTGTTAGGAATCGCTCCTCGAAAGACGAGCGAGAGCGTCCTTCCGGGTGCATTGCACTGAGTCGAGTGCTCGCTCGGGACTTTGCTCTCGGGGCCAAGGCAAGAGGGCGTGCTTGCCCGCAGAACTGAGAACACGCTGTTGGGCAGAGCTGCAACTGACCGCTGGAGTTCAGCTCTCGCCGGACGGCAGAAGGCGAAGAACGAAGCCGCTTGCGAGCGGCGCAGTGCAGCGAAGGGCTCTCCCAATTCGCCGCTAGCTCCACGGTCCTCCTCAGCTGCGAGTAGCAGCGCTCGCAGTACACAGAGCTTCGCAAGGCCCGAAGAGCCGGAGGGAAGTATCGCACACGCAAATGTGCCAGGACAGAGACGTGTTCTACGTTGTCCCCTCTCGTCGTGCAGTTTGTGCCTCTGCTGCTTCTGCTGTTAGGAATCGCTCCTCGAAAGACGAGCGAGAGCGTCCTTCCGGGTGCATTGCACTGAGTCGAGTGCTCGCTCGGGACTTTGCTCTCGGGGCCAAGGCAAGAGGGCGTGCTTGCCCGCAGAACTGAGAACACGCTGTTGGGCAGAGCTGCAACTGACCGCTGGAGTTCAGCTCTCGCCGGACGGCAGAAGGCGAAGAACGAAGCCGCTTGCGAGCGGCGCAGTGCAGCGAAGAGCTCTCCCAATTCGCCGCTAGCTCCACGGTCCTCCTCAGCTGCGAGTAGCAGCGCTCGCAGTACACAGAGCTTCGCAAGGCCCGAAGAGCCGGAGGGAAGTTTCGCACACGCAAATGTGCCAGGACAGAGACGTGTTCTACGTTGTCCCCTCTCGTCGTGCAGTTTGTGCCTCTGCTGCTTCTGCTGTTAGGAATCGCTCCTCGAAAGACGAGCGAGAGCGTCCTTCCGGGTGCATTGCACTGAGTCGAGTGCTCGCTCGGGACTTTGCTCTCGGGGCCAAGGCAAGAGGGCGTGCTTGCCCGCAGAACTGAGAACACGCTGTTGGGCAGAGCTGCAACTGACCGCTGGAGTTCAGCTCTCGCCGGACGGCAGAAGGCGAAGAACGAAGCCGCTTGCGAGCGGCGCAGTGCAGCGAAGAGCTCTCCCAATTCGCCGCTAGCTCCACGGTCCTTCTCAGCTGCGAGTAGCAGCGCTCGCAGTACACAGAGCTTCGCAAGGCCCGAAGAGCCGGAGGGAAGTATCGCACACGCAAATGTGCCAGGACAGAGACGTGTTCTACGTTGTCCGCTCTCGTCGTGCAGTTTGTGCCTCTGCTGCTTCTGCTGTTAGGAATCGCTCCTCGAAAGACGAGCGAGAGCGTCCTTCCGGGTGCATTGCACTGAGTCGAGTGCTCGCTCGGGACTTTGCTCTCGGGGCCAAGGCAAGAGGGCGTGCTTGCCCGCAGAACTGAGAACACGCTGTTGGGCAGAGCTGCAACTGACCGCTGGAGTTCTAGCTCTCGCCGGACGGCAGAAGGCGAAGAACGAAGCCGCTTGCGAGCGGCGCAGTGCAGCGAAGAGCTCTCCCAATTCGCCGCTAGCTCCACGGTCCTCCTCAGCTGCGAGTAGCAGCGCTCGCAGTACACAGAGCTTCGCAAGGCCCGAAGAGCCGGAGGGAAGTTTCGCACACGAAAATGTGCCAGGACAGAGACGTGTTCTACGTTGTCCCCTCTCGTCGTGCAGTTTGTGCCTCTGCTGCTTCTGCTGTTAGGAATCGCTCCTCGAAAGACGAGCGAGAGCGTCCTTCCGGGTGCATTGCACTGAGTCGAGTGCTCGCTCGGGACTTTGCACTCGGGGCCAAGGCAAGAGGGCGTGCTTGCCCGCAGAACTGAGAACACGCTGTTGGGCAGAGCTGCAACTGACCGCTGGAGTTCAGCTCTCGCCGGACGGCAGAAGGCGAAGAACGAAGCCGCTTGCGAGCGGCGCAGTGCAGCGAAGAGCTCTCCCAATTCGCCGCTAGCTCCACGGTCCTCCTCAGCTGCGAGTAGCAGCGCTCGCAGTACACAGAGCTTCGCAAGGCCCGAAGAGCCGGAGGGAAGTTTCGCACACGCAAATGTGCCAGGACAGAGACGTGTTCTACGTTGTCCCCTCTCGTCGTGCAGTTTGTGCCTCTGCTGCTTCTGCTGTTAGGAATCGCTCCTCGAAAGACGAGCGAGAGCGTCCTTCCGGGTGCATTGCACTGAGTCGAGTGCTCGCTCGGGACTTTGCACTCAGGGGCCAAGGCAAGAGGGCGTGCTTGCCCGCAGAACTGAGAACACGCTGTTGGGCAGAGCTGCAACTGACCGCTGGAGTTCAGCTCTCGCCGGACGGCAGAAGGCGAAGAACGAAGCCGCTTGCGAGCGGCGCAGTGCAGCGAAGAGCTCTCCGAATTCGCCGCTAGCTCCACGGTCCTCTCTCAGCTGCGAGTAGCAGCGCTCGCAGTACACAGAGCTTCGCAGGCCCGAAGAGCCGGAGGGAAGTTTCGCACACGCAAATGTGCCAGGACAGAGACGTGTTCTACGTTGTCCCCTCTCGTCGTGCAGTTTGTGCCTCTGCTGCTTCTGCTGTTAGGAATCGCTCCTCGAAAGACGAGCGAGAGCGTCCTTCCGGGTGCATTGCACTGAGTCGAGTGCTCGCTCGGGACTTTGCTCTCGGGGCCAAGGCAAGAGGGCGTGCTTGCCCGCAGAACTGAGAACACGCTGTTGGGCAGAGCTGCAACTGACCGCTGGAGTTCAGCTCTCGCCGGACGGCAGAAGGCGAAGAACGAAGCCGCTTGCGAGCGGCGCAGTGCAGCGAAGAGCTCTCCCAATTCGCCGCTAGCTCCACGGTCCTCCTCAGCTGCGAGTAGCAGCGCTCGCAGTACACAGAGCTTCGCAAGGCCCGAAGAGCCGGAGGGAAGTTTCGCACACGCAAATGTGCCAGGACAGAGACGTGTTCTACGTTGTCCCCTCTCGTCGTGCAGTTTGTGCCTCTGCTGCTTCTGCTGTTAGGAATCGCTCCTCGAAAGACGAGCGAGAGCGTCCTTCCGGGTGCATTGCACTGAGTCGAGTGCTCGCTCGGGACTTTGCTCTCGGGGCCAAGGCAAGAGGGCGTGCTTGCCCGCAGAACTGAGAACACGCTGTTGGGCAGAGCTGCAACTGACCGCTGGAGTTCAGCTCTCGCCGGACGGCAGAAGGCGAAGAACGAAGCCGCTTGCGAGCGGCGCAGTGCAGCGAAGAGCTCTCCCGAATTCGCCGCTAGCTCCACGGTCCTCCTCAGCTGCGAGTAGCAGCGCTCGCAGTACACAGAGCTTCGCAAGGCCCGAAGAGCCGGAGGGAAGTATCGCACACGCAAATGTGCCAGGACAGAGACGTGTTCTACGTTGTCCCCTCTCGTCGTGCAGTTTGTGCCTCTGCTGCTTCTGCTGTTAGGAATCGCTCCTCGAAAGACGAGCGAGAGCGTCCTTCCGGGTGCATTGCACTGAGTCGAGTGCTCGCTCGGGACTTTGCTCTCGGGGCCAAGGCAAGAGGGCGTGCTTGCCCGCAGAACTGAGAACACGCTGTTGGGCAGAGCTGCAACTGACCGCTGGAGTTCAGCTCTCGCCGGACGGCAGAAGGCGAAGAACGAAGCCGCTTGCGAGCGGCGCAGTGCAGCGAAGAGCTCTCCCAATTCGCCGCTAGCTCCACGGTCCTCCTCAGCTGCGAGTAGCAGCGCTCGCAGTACACAGAGCTTCGCAAGGCCCGAAGAGCCGGAGGGAAGTTTCGCACACGCAAATGTGCCAGGACAGAGACGTGTTCTACGTTGTCCCCTCTCGTCGTGCAGTTTGTGCCTCTGCTGCTTCTGCTGTTAGGAATCGCTCCTCGAAAGACGAGCGAGAGCGTCCTTCCGGGTGCATTGCACTGAGTCGAGTGCTCGCTCGGGACTTTGCACTCGGGGCCAAGGCAAGAGGGCGTGCTTGCCCGCAGAACTGAGAACACGCTGTTGGGCAGAGCTGCAACTGACCGCTGGAGTTCAGCTCTCGCCGGACGGCAGAAGGCGAAGAACGAAGCCGCTTGCGAGCGGCGCAGTGCAGCGAAGAGCTCTCCCAATTCGCCGCTAGCTCCACGGTCCTCCTCAGCTGCGAGTAGCAGCGCTCGCAGTACACAGAGCTTCGCAAGGCCCGAAGAGCCGGAGGGAAGTTTCGCACACGCAAATGTGCCAGGACAGAGACGTGTTCTACGTTGTCCCCTCTCGTCGTGCAGTTTGTGCCTCTGCTGCTTCTGCTGTTAGGAATCGCTCCTCGAAAGACGAGCGAGAGCGTCCTTCCGGGTGCATTGCACTGAGTCGAGTGCTCGCTCGGGACTTTGCACTCGGGGCCAAGGCAAGAGGGCGTGCTTGCCCGCAGAACTGAGAACACGCTGTTGGGCAGAGCTGCAACTGACCGCTGGAGTTCAGCTCTCGCCGGACGGCAGAAGGCGAAGAACGAAGCCGCTTGCGAGCGGCGCAGTGCAGCGAAGAGCTCTCCCAATTCGCCGCTAGCTCCACGGTCCTCCTCAGCTGCGAGTAGCAGCGCTCGCAGTACACAGAGCTTCGCAAGGCCCGAAGAGCCGGAGGGAAGTTTCGCACACGAAAATGTGCCAGGACAGAGACGTGTTCTACGTTGTCCCCTCTCGTCGTGCAGTTTGTGCCTCTGCTGCTTCTGCTGTTAGGAATCGCTCCTCGAAAGACGAGCGAGAGGTCCTTCCGGGTGCATTGCACTGAGTCGAGTGCTCGCTCGGGACTTTGCACTCGGGGCCAAGGCAAGAGGGCGTGCTTGCCCGCAGAACTGAGAACACGCTGTTGGGCAGAGCTGCAACTGACCGCTGGAGTTCAGCTCTCGCCGGACGGCAGAAGGCGAAGAACGAAGCCGCTTGCGAGCGGCGCAGTGCAGCGAAGAGCTCTCCCAATTCGCCGCTAGCTCCACGGTCCTCCTCAGCTGCGAGTAGCAGCGCTCGCAGTACACAGAGCTTCGCAAGGGCCCGAAGAGCCGGAGGGAAGTATCGCACACGCAAATGTGCCAGGACAGAGACGTGTTCTACGTTGTCCCCTCTCGTCGTGCAGTTTGTGCCTCTGCTGCTTCTGCTGTTAGGAATCGCTCCTCGAAAGACGAGCGAGAGCGTCCTTCCGGGTGCATTGCACTGAGTCGAGTGCTCGCTCGGGACTTTGCTCTCGGGGCCAAGGCAAGAGGGCGTGCTTGCCCGCAGAACTGAGAACACGCTGTTGGGCAGAGCTGCAACTGACCGCTGGAGTTCAGCTCTCGCCGGACGGCAGAAGGCGAAGAACGAAGCCGCTTGCGAGCGGCGCAGTGCAGCGAAGAGCTCTCCGAATTCGCCGCTAGCTCCACGGTCCTCCTCAGCTGCGAGTAGCAGCGCTCGCAGTACACAGAGCTTCGCAAGGCCCGAAGAGCCGGAGGGAAGTATCGCACACGCAAATGTGCCAGGACAGAGACGTGTTCTACGTTGTCCCCTCTCGTCGTGCAGTTTGTGCCTCTGCTGCTTCTGCTGTTAGGAATCGCTCCTCGAAAGACGAGCGAGAGCGTCCTTCCGGGTGCATTGCACTGAGTCGAGTGCTCGCTCGGGACTTTGCACTCGGGGCCAAGGCAAGAGGGCGTGCTTGCCCGCAGAACTGAGAACACGCTGTTGGGCAGAGCTGCAACTGACCGCTGGAGTTCAGCTCTCGCCGGACGGCAGAAGGCGAAGAACGAAGCCGCTTGCGAGCGGCGCAGTGCAGCGAAGAGCTCTCCGAATTCGCCGCTAGCTCCACGGTCCTCCTCAGCTGCGAGTAGCAGCGCTCGCAGTACACAGAGCTTCGCAGGGCCCGAAGAGCCGGAGGGAAGTATCGCACACGCAAATGTGCCAGGACAGAGACGTGTTCTACGTTGTCCCCTCTCGTCGTGCAGTTTGTGCCTCTGCTGCTTCTGCTGTTAGGAATCGCTCCTCGAAAGACGAGCGAGAGCGTCCTTCCGGGTGCATTGCACTGAGTCGAGTGCTCGCTCGGGACTTTGCTCTCGGGGCCAAGGCAAGAGGGCGTGCTTGCCCGCAGAACTGAGAACACGCTGTTGGGCAGAGCTGCAACTGACCGCTGGAGTTCAGCTCTCGCCGGACGGCAGAAGGCGAAGAACGAAGCCGCTTGCGAGCGGCGCAGTGCAGCGAAGAGCTCTCCCAATTCGCCGCTAGCTCCACGGTCCTCCTCAGCTGCGAGTAGCAGCGCTCGCAGTACACAGAGCTTCGCAGGGCCCGAAGAGCCGGAGGGTAGTTTCGCACACGAAAATGGGCCAGGACAGAGACGTGTTCTACGTTGTCCCTTCTCGTCGTGCAGTTTGTGCCTCTGCTGCTTCTGCTGTTAGGAATCGCTCCTCGAAAGACGAGCGAGAGCGTCCTTCCGGGTGCATTGCACTGAGTCGAGTGCTCGCTCGGGACTTTGCTCTCGGGGCCAAGGCAAGAGGGCGTGCTTGCCCGCAGAACTGAGAACACGCTGTTGGGCAGAGCTGCAACTGACCGCTGGAGTTCAGCTCTCGCCGGACGGCAGAAGGCGAAGAACGAAGCCGCTTGCGAGCGGCGCAGTGCAGCGAAGAGCTCTCCCAATTCGCCGCTAGCTCCACGGTCCTCCTCAGCTGCGAGTAGCAGCGCTCGCAGTACACAGAGCTTCGCAAGGCCCGAAGAGCCGGAGGGAAGTTTCGCACACGAAAATGGGCCAGGACAGAGACGTGTTCTACGTTGTCCCCTCTCGTCGTGCAGTTTGTGCCTCTGCTGCTTCTGCTGTTAGGAATCGCTCCTCGAAAGACGAGCGAGAGCGTCCTTCCGGGTGCATTGCACTGAGTCGAGTGCTCGCTCGGGACTTTGCACTCGGGGCCAAGGCAAGAGGGCGTGCTTGCCCGCAGAACTGAGAACACGCTGTTGGGCAGAGCTGCAACTGACCGCTGGAGTTCAGCTCTCGCCGGACGGCAGAAGGCGAAGAACGAAGCCGCTTGCGAGCGGCGCAGTGCAGCGAAGAGCTCTCCCAATTCGCCGCTAGCTCCACGGTCCTCCTCAGCTGCGAGTAGCAGCGCTCGCAGTACACAGAGCATCGCAAGGCCCGAAGAGCCGGAGGGAAGTTTCGCACAACGCAAATGTGCCAGGACAGAGACGTGTTCTACGTTGTCCCCTCTCGTCGTGCAGTTTGTGCCTCTGCTGCTTCTGCTGTTAGGAATCGCTCCTCGAAAGACGAGCGAGAGCGTCCTTCCGGGTGCATTGCACTGAGTCGAGTGCTCGCTCGGGACTTTGCTCTCGGGGCCAAGGCAAGAGGGCGTGCTTGCCCGCAGAACTGAGAACACGCTGTTGGGCAGAGCTGCAACTGACCGCTGGAGTTCAGCTCTCGCCGGACGGCAGAAGGCGAAGAACGAAGCCGCTTGCGAGCGGCGCAGTGCAGCGAAGAGCTCTCCCAATTCGCCGCTAGCTCCACGGTCCTTCTCAGCTGCGAGTAGCAGCGCTCGCAGTACACAGAGCATCGCAAGGCCCGAAGAGCCGGAGGGAAGTATCGCACACGCAAATGTGCCAGGACAGAGACGTGTTCTACGTTGTCCCCTCTCGTCGTGCAGTTTGTGCCTCTGCTGCTTCTGCTGTTAGGAATCGCTCCTCGAAAGACGAGCGAGAGCGTCCTTCCGGGTGCATTGCACTGAGTCGAGTGCTCGCTCGGGACTTTGCACTCGGGGCCAAGGCAAGAGGGCGTGCTTGCCCGCAGAACTGAGAACACGCTGTTGGGCAGAGCTGCAACTGACCGCTGGAGTTCAGCTCTCGCCGGACGGCAGAAGGCGAAGAACGAAGCCGCTTGCGAGCGGCGCAGTGCAGCGAAGAGCTCTCCCAATTCGCCGCTAGCTCCACGGTCCTTCTCAGCTGCGAGTAGCAGCGCTCGCAGTACACAGAGCTTCGCAAGGCCCGAAGAGCCGGAGGGAAGTATCGCACACGCAAATGTGCCAGGACAGAGACGTGTTCTACGTTGTCGCTTCTCGTCGTGCAGTTTGTGCCTCTGCTGCTTCTGCTGTTAGGAATCGCTCCTCGAAAGACGAGCGAGAGCGTCCTTCCGGGTGCATTGCACTGAGTCGAGTGCTCGCTCGGGACTTTGCTCTCGGGCCAAGGCAAGAGGGCGTGCTTGCCCGCAGAACTGAGAACACGCTGTTGGGCAGAGCTGCAACTGACCGCTGGAGTTCAGCTCTCGCCGGACGGCAGAAGGCGAAGAACGAAGCCGCTTGCGAGCGGCGCAGTGCAGCGAAGAGCTCTCCCAATTCGCCGCTAGCTCCACGGTCCTCCTCAGCTGCGAGTAGCAGCGCTCGCAGTACACAGAGCA
>NW_028276721.1:57500-62694 GCF_052056855.1 Sturnus vulgaris | reverse complement strand
TTCCTGGAATCCTTCCTTCCTGGAATCCTTCCTTCCTTCCTTCCTTCCTTCCTTCCTTCCTTCCTTCCTTCCTTCCTTCCTGGAATCCTTCCTTCCTGGAATCCTTCCTGGAATCCTTCCTGGAATCCTTCCTGATAGCCGTCCTTCTTGACATCCTTCCTTCCTTCCTTCCTTCCTTCCTTCCTTCCTTCCTTCCTTCCTTCCTTCCTTCCTTCCTTCCTTCCTTCCTTCCTTCCTTCCTTCCTTCCTTCCTTCCTTCCTTCCTTCCTTCCTTCCTTCCTGGAATCCTTCCTTCCTGGAATCCTTCCTTCCTGGAATCCTTGCTTCCCTTCCTTCCTTCCTTCCTTCCTGGAATCCTTCCTTCTTGGAATCCTTCCTTCCTGGAATCCTTGCTTCCTTCCTTCCTTCCTTCCTTCCTTCCTTCCTGGAATCCTTCCTTCCTTCTTTCCTTTCTTCCTGGAATCCTTCCTTCCTGGAACCCTTCTTTCCTTCCTTCCTTCCTTCCTTCCTTCCTTCCTTCCTTCCTTCCTTCCTTCCTTCCTTCCTTCCTTCCTTCCTTCCTTCCTTCCTTCCTTCCTGGAATCCTTCCTTCCTGGAATCCTTCCTTCCTTCCTTCCTTCCTTCCTTCCTTCCTTCCTTCCTTCCTTCCTTCCTGGAATCCTTCCTTCCTGGAATCCTTCCTGGAATCCTTCCTGGAATCCTTCCTTCCTTCCTGGAATCCTTCCTTCCTGGAATCCGTCCTTCCTGGAATCCTTCATGGAATCCTTCCTGGAATCCTTCCTCGAATCCTTCCTGGAATCCTTCCTCCCTTCCTCCCTTCCTCCCTTCCTTCCTTCCTTCCGGGAATCCCTCCTTCCTTCCTTCCTTCCTTCCTTCCTTCCTTCCTTCCTTCCTTCCTTCCTTCCGGGAATCCCTCCTTCCTTCCTTCCTTCCTTCCTTCCTGGAATCCTTCCTTCCTGGAATCCTTCCTTCCTTCCTTCCTTCCTTCCTTCCTGGAATCCTTCCTTCCTGGAATCCTTCCTTCCTTCCTTCCTTCTTGGAATCCTTCCTTCCTTCCTTCCTGGAATCCTTCCTTCGTTCCTGGAATACTTCCTTCCTTCCTGGAATCCTTCCTTCCTTCCTGGAATCCTTCCTGGATTCCTTCCTGGAATCCTTCCTCCCTTCCTCCCTTCCTCCCTTCCTCCCTTCCTCCCTTCCTTCCTTCCTTCCGGGAATCCTTCCTTCCTGGAATCCTTCCTTGCTGGAATCCTTCCTGGAATCCTTCCTTCCTTCCTTCCTTCCTTCCTTCCTTCCTTCCTTCCTTCCTTCCTTCCTTCCTTCCTTCCTTCCTTCCTTCCTTCCTGGAATCCTTCCTTCCTGGAATCCTTCCTTCCTTCCTTCCTTCCTTCCTTCCTTCCTTCCTTCCTTCCTTCCTGGAATCCTTCCTTCCTGGAATCCTTCCTTCCTGGAATCCTTCCTTCCTTCCTTCCTTCCTGAATCCTTCCTTCCTTCCTTCCTTCCTGGAATCCTTCCTTCCTGGAATCCTTCCTTCCTGGAATCCTTCCTTCCTTCCTTCCTTCCTGGAATCGTTCCTTCCTTCCTTCCTGGAATCCTTCCTGGAATCCTTCCTGGAATCCTTCCTGGAATACTTCCTGGAATCCTTCCTGGAATCCTTCCTTCCTTCCTGGAATCCTTCCTTCCTTCCTTCCTGATACCCGTCCTTCCTGTCATCCTTCATTCCTGGAATCCTTCCTTCCTTCCTTCCTTCCTTCCTTCCTTCCTTCCTTCCTTCCTTCCTTCCTTCCTTCCTGGAATCCTTCCTTCCTGGAATCCTTCTTTCCTGGAATCCTTCCTTCCTTCCTGGAATCCTTCCTTCCTTCCTGGAATCCTTCCTGGAATCCTTCCTGGAATCCTTCCTTCCTTCCTGGAATCCTTCCTTCCTGGAATCCGTCCTTCCTGGAATCCTTCATGGAATCCTTCCTGGAATCCTTCCTGGAATCCTTCCTGGAATCCTTCCTCCCTTCCTCCCTTCCTCCCTTCCTTCCTTCCTTCCGGGAATCCCTCCTTCCTTCCTTCCTTCCTTCCTTCCTGGAATCCTTCCTGGAATCCTTCCTGGAATCCTTCCTTCCATCCTTCCTGCAATCCTTCCTTCCTTCCTTCCTTCCTTCCTTCCTTCCTTCCTTCCTTCCTTCCTTCCTTCCTTCCTTCCTTCCTTCCTTCCTTCCTTCCTTCCTTCCTTCCTTCCTTCCTTCCTTCCTTCCTTCCTTCCTTCTGGGAATCCTTCCTTCCTTCCTTCCTTCCTTCCTTCCTTCCTTCCTTCCTTCCTTCCTTCCTTCCTTCCTTCCTTCCTTCCTTCCTTCCTTCCTTCCTTCCTTCCTTCCTTCCTTCCTTCCTTCCTTCCTTCCTTCCTTCCTTCCTTCCTTCCTTCCTTCCTTCCTTCCTTCCTTCCTTCCTTCCTTCCTTCCTTCCTTCCTTCCTTCCTTCCTTCCTTCCTTCCTTCCTTCCTTCCTTCCTTCCTTCCTTCCTTCCATCCTTCCTTCCTTCCTTCCTTCCTTCCTTCCTTCCTTCCTTCCTGGAATACTTCCTTCCTTCCTGGAATACTTCCTTCCTTCCTGGAATCCTTCCTTCCTTCCTAGAATCCTTCCTTCCTGGAATCCTTCCTGGAATCATTCCTGGAATCCTTCCTGGAATCCTTCCTCCCTTCCTCCCTTCCTCCCTTCCTCCCTTCCTCCCTTCCTTCCGTCCTTCCGGGAACCCTTCCTTCCTGGAATCCTTCCATCCTGGAATCCTTCCTGGAATCCTTCCTGGAATCCTTCCTGGAATCCATCCTTCCTGGAATCCTTCCTGGAATCCTTCCTTCCTTCTTTCCTTCTTTCCTTCTTTCCTTCTTTCCTTCTTTCCTTCTTTCCTTCTTTCCTTCTTTCCTTCTTTCCTTCTTTCCTTCCTTCCTTCCTTCCTTCCTTCCTTCCTGGAATCCTTCCTGGAATCCTTCCTGGAATCCTTCCTGGAATACTTCCTGGAATCCTTCCTGGAATCTTTCCTTCCTTCCTGGAATCCTTCCTTCCTTCCTGGAATCCTTCCTTCCCGGAATCCTTCCTTCCTCGAATCCTTCCTGGAATCATTCCTGGAATCCTTCCTGGAATCCTTTCTTCCATACTTCTTCCTTCCTTCCTTCCTTCCTTCCTTCCTTCCTTCCTTCCTTCCTTCCTTCCTTCCTTCCTTCCTTCCTTCCTTCCTTCCTTCCTTCCTTCCTTCCTTCCTTCCTTCCTTCCTTCCTTCCTTCCTTCCTTCCTTCCTTCCTTCCTTCCTTCCTTCCTTCCTCCTTCCTTCCTTCCTTCCTTCCTTCCTTCCTTCCTTCCTTCCTTCCTTACTTCCTTCCTTCCTTCCTTCCGGGAATCCTTCCTTCCTTCCTTCCTTCCTTCCTTCCTTCCTTCCTTCCTTCCTTCCTTCCGGGAATCCTTCCTTCCTTCCTTCCTTCCCTCCTACCTTCCTTCCTTCCTTCCTGGAATCCTTCCTGGAATACTTCCTTCCTTCCTGGAATCCTTCCTTCCTTCCTTCCTTCCTGGAATCCTTCCTTCCTTCCTGGAATCCTTCCTTCCTTGTTCCTTCCTTCCTTCCTTCTTCCTTCCTTCCTTCCTTCCTTCCCTCCTTCCTTCCTTCCTTCCTTCCTTCCTTCCTTCCTTCCTTCCTTCCGGGAACCTTCCTTCCTTCCTTCCTTCCCTCCTACCTTCCTTCCTTCCTTCCTGGAATCCTTCCTGGAATACTTCCTTCCTTCCTGGAATCCTTCCTTCCTGGAATCCTTCCTGGAATCCTTCCTGGAATCCTTCCTGGAATCCTTCCTTGAATCCTTCCTGGAATCCTTCCTGTTAGCCGTCCTTCTTGACATCCTTCATTCCTGGAAGTCTTCCTTCCTTACTTCTTCCTTCCTTCCTTCCTTCCTTCCTTCCTTCCTTCCTTCCTTCCTTCCTTCCTTCCTTCCTT
This sequence comes from Sturnus vulgaris, assembly GCF_052056855.1. Classification (NCBI taxonomy): domain Eukaryota; kingdom Metazoa; phylum Chordata; class Aves; order Passeriformes; family Sturnidae; genus Sturnus; species Sturnus vulgaris. The sequence goes on along the minus strand of NW_028276721.1, from coordinate 58,734 downwards.
CCTTCCTTCCTTCCGGGAATCCTTCCTTCCTTCCCTCCTTCCTTCCTTCCTTCCTTCCTTCCTTCCTTCCTTCCTTCCTTCCTTCCTTCCTGGAATCCTTCCTTCCTGGAATCCTTCCTGGAATCCTTCCTGGAATCCTTCCTGGAATCCTTCCAGATAGCCGTCCTTCTTGACATCCTTCCTTCCTGGAATCCTTTCTTCCTGGAATTCTTCCTGGAATCCTTCCTGGAATCCTTCCTGGAATCCTTCCTCCCTTCCTCCCTTCCTCCCTTCCTCCCTTCCTCCCTTCCTTCCTTCCTTCCGGGAATCCTTCCTTCCTGAAATCCTTCCATCCTGGAATCCTTCCTGGAATCCTTCCTGGAATCCTTCCTGGAATCCATCCTTCCTGGAATCCTTCCTGGTGTCCTTCCTTCCTTCTTTCCTTCTTTCCTTCTTTCCTTCTTTCCTTCCTTCCTTCCTTCCTTCCTGGAATCCTTCCTTCCTTCCTTCCTGGAATCCTTCCTGGAATCCTTCCTGGAATCCTTCCTGGAATACTTCCTGGAATCCTTCCTGGAATCCTTCCTTCCTTCCTGGAATCCTTCCTTCCTTCCTTCCTGATAGCCGTCCTTCCTGACATCCTTCATTCATGGAATCCTTCCTTCCTTACTTCTTCCTTCCTTCCTTCCTTCCTTCCTTCCTTCCTTCCTTCCTTCCTTCCTTCCTTCCTTCCTTCCTTCCGGGAATCCTTCATTCCTTCCTTCCTTCCTGGAATACTTCCTTCCTTCCTGGAATACTTCCTTCCTTCCTGGAATCCTTCCTATCTTCCTGGAATCCTTCCTTCCTGGAATCCTTCCTGGAATCATTCCTGGAATCCTTCCTGGAATCCTTCGTCCCTTCCTCCCTTCCTCCCTTCCTCCCTTCCTTCCTTCCTTCCGGGAACCCTTCCTTCCTGGAATCCTTCCATCCTGGAATCCTTCCTGGAATCCTTCCTGGAATCCTTCCTGGAATCCATCCTTCCTGGAATCCTTCCTGGAATCCTTCCTTCCTTCTTTCCTTCTTTCCTTCTTTCCTTCTTTCCTTCTTTCCTTCTTTCCTTCTTTCCTTCTTTCCTTCTTTCCTTCCTTCCTTCCTTCCTTCCTTCCTTCCTGGAATCCTTCCTGGAATCCTTCCTGGAATCCTTCCTGGAATACTTCCTGGAATCCTTCCTGGAATCTTTCCTTCCTTCCTGGAATCCTTCCTTCCTTCCTGGAATCCT
>NW_028276721.1:25000-32500 GCF_052056855.1 Sturnus vulgaris | reverse complement strand
TTCCTTCCTTCCTTCCTTCCTTCCTTCCTTCCTTCCTTCCTTCCTTCCTTCCTTCCTTCCTTCCTTCCTTCCTTCCTTCCTTCCTTCCTTCTTCCTTCCTTCCTTCCTGGAATCCTTCCTTCCTGGAATCCTTCCTTCCTTCCTGGAATCCTTCCTTCCTGGAATCCTTCCTTCCTGGAATCCTTCCTTCCTTCCTGGAATCCTTCCTGATAGCCGTCCTTCTTGACATCCTTCCTTCCTTCCTTCCTTCCTTCCTTCCTTCCTTCCTTCCTTCCTTCCTTCCTTCCTTCCTTCCTTCCTTCCTTCCTTCCTTCCTTCCTTCCTTCCTTCCTTCCTTCCTTCCTTCCTTCCTTCCTTCCTTCCTTCCTTCCTTCCTTCCTTCCTTCCTTCCTTCCTTCCTTCCTTCTTTCCTTCCTGGAATCCTTCCTTCCTTCCTTCCTTCCTTCCTTCCTTCCTGGAATCCTTCCTTCCTTCCTGGAATCCTTCCTTCCTTCCTTCCTTCCTTCCTTCCTTCCTGGAATCCTTCCTTCCTGGAATCCTTCCTTCCTGGAATCCTTGCTTCCTTCCTTCCTTCCTTCCTTCCTTCCTTCCTTCCTTCCTGGAATCCTTCCTTCCTTCTTTCCTTTCTTCCTGGAATCCTTCCTTCCTGGAATCCTTCTTTCCTTCCTTCCTTCCTTCCTTCCTTCCTTCCTTCCTTCCTTCCTTCCTTCCTTCCTTCCTTCCTTCCTTCCTTCCTTCCTGGAATCCTTCCTTCCTGGAATCCTTCCTTCCTGGAATCCTTCCTGGAATCCTTCCTTCCTTCCTTCCTTCCTTCCTTCCTTCCTTCCTTCCTTCCTTCCTTCCTGGAATCCTTCCTTCCTGGAATCCTTCCTTCCTGGAATCCTTCCTTCCTTCCTGGAATCCTTCCTTCCTTCCTGGAATCCTTCCTGGAATCCTTCCTGGAATCCTTCCTTCATTCCTGGAATCCTTCCTTCCTGGAATCCGTCCTTCCTGGAATCCTTCATGGAATCCTTCCTGGAATCCTTCCTGGAATCCTTCCTGGAATCCTTCCTCCCTTCCTCCCTTCCTCCCTTCCTTCCTTCCTTCCGGGAATCCTTCCTTCCTTCCTTCCTTCCTTCCTTCCTTCCTGGAATCCTTCCTTCCTTCCTGGAATCCTTCCTTCCTTCCTTCCTTCCTTCCTTCCTTCCTGGAATCCTTCCTTCCTGGAATCCTTCCTTCCTGGAATCCTTGCTTCCTTCCTTCCTTCCTTCCTTCCTTCCTTCCTTCCTTCCTGGAATCCTTCCTTCCTTCTTTCCTTTCTTCCTGGAATCCTTCCTTCCTGGAATCCTTCTTTCCTTCCTTCCTTCCTTCCTTCCTTCCTTCCTTCCTTCCTTCCTTCCTTCCTTCCTTCCTTCCTTCCTTCCTTCCTTCCTGGAATCCTTCCTTCCTGGAATCCTTCCTTCCTGGAATCCTTCCTTCCTTCTTCCTTCCTTCCTTCCTTCCTTCTCCTTCCTTCCTTCCTTCCTGATCCTTCCTTCCTGGAATCCTTCCTTCCTGAATCCTTCCTTCCTGGAATCCTTCCTTCCTTCCTGGAATCCTTCCTTCCTTCCTGAATCCTTCCTGGAATCCTTCCTGGAATCCTTCCTTCCTTCCTGGAATCCTTCCTTCCTGGAATCCGTCCTTCCTGGAATCCTTCATGGAATCCTTCCTGGAATCCTTCCTGGAATCCTTCCTGGAATCCTTCCTCCCTTCCTCCCTTCCTCCCTTCCTTCCTTCCTTCCGGGAATCCCTCCTTCCTTCCTTCCTTCCTTCCTGGAATCCTTCCTTCCTTCCTTCCGGGAATCCCTCCTTCCTTCCTTCCTTCCTTCCTTCCTGGGATCCTTCCTTCCTGGAATCCTTCCTTCCTTCCTTCCTTCCTTCCTTCCTTCCTTCCTTCCTGGAATCCTTCCTTCCTTCCTTCCTTCCTGGAATCCTTCCTTCCTTCCTTCCTGGAATCCTTCCTTCGTTCCTGGAATACTTCCTTCCTTCCTGGAATCCTTCCTTCCTTCCTGGAATCCTTCCTGGATTCCTTCCTGGAATCCTTCCTCCCTTCCTCCCTTCCTCCCTTCCTCCCTTCCTCCCTTCCTTCCTTCCTTCCGGGAATCCTTCCTTCCTGGAATCCTTCCTTGCTGGAATCCTTCCTGGAATCCTTCCTGGAATCCATCCTTCCTTCCTTCCTTCCTTCCTTCCTTCCTTCCTTCCTTCCTTCCTTCCTTCCTTCCTTCCTTCCTGGAATCCTTCCTTCCTGGAATCCTTCCTTCCTGGCATCCTTCCTGGAATCCTTCCTTCCTTCCTTCCTTCCTTCCTTCCTTCCTTCCTTCCTTCCTTCCTTCCTTCCTTCCTTCCTTCCTTCCTTCCTTCCTTCCTTCCTTCCTTCCTTCCTTCCTTCCTTCCTTCCTTCCTTCCTTCCTTCCTGGAATCCTTCCTTCCTTCCTTCCTTCCTTCCTTCCTTCCTTCCTTCCTTCCTTCCTTCCTTCCTTCCTTCCTTCCTTCCTTCCTGGAATCCTTCCTTCCTTCCTGAATCCTTCCTTCCTTCCTGGATCCTTCCTTCCTTCCTTCCTTCCTTCCTTCCTCCTGGAATCCTTCCTTCCTGGAATCCTTCCTTCCTGGAATCCTTGCTTCCTTCCTTCCTTCCTTCCTTCCTTCCTTCCTGGAATCCTTCCTTCCTTCTTTCCTTTCTTCCTGGAACCCTTCCTTCCTGGAATCCTTCTTTCCTTCCTTCCTTCCTTCCTTCCTGGAATCCTTCCTTCCTTCCTTCCTTCCTTCCTTCCTGGAATCCTTCCTCCTTCCTTCCGGGAATCCTTCCTTCCTGGAATCCTTCCTTCCTGGAATCCTTCCTTCCTGGAATCGTTCCTGGAATCCATCCTTCCTTCCTTCCTTCCTTCCTTCCTTCCTTCCTTCCTTCCTTCCTTCCTTCCTTCCTTCCTTCCTTCCTTCCTTCCTTCCTTCCTGAATCCTTCCTTCCTGGAATCCTTCCTTCCTGGAATCCTTGCTTCCTTCCTACCTTCCTTCCTTCCTTCCTTCCTGGAATCCTTCCTTCCTTCTTTCCTTTCTTCCTGGAATCCTTCCTTCCTGGAATCCTTCTTTCCTTCCTTCCTTCCTTCCTTCCTGGAATCCTTCCTTCCTTCCTTCCTTCCTTCCTTCCTGGAATCCTTCCTTCCTTCCTTCCGGGAATCCTTCCTTCCTGGAATCCTTCCTTCCTGGAATCCTTCCTTCCTGGAATCCTTCCTTCCTGGAATCGTTCCTGGAATCCATCCTTCCTTCCTTCCTTCCTTCCTTCCTTCCTTCCTTCCTTCCTTCCTTCCTTCCTTCCTTCCTTCCTTCCTTCCTTCCTTCCTTCCTTCCTTCCTTCCTTCCTTCCTTCCTTCCTTCCTTCCTTCCTTCCTTCCTTCCTTCCTTCCTTCCTTCCTTCCTTCCTTCCTTCCTTCCTTCCTTCCTTCCTTCCTTCCTTCCTTCCTGGAATCCTTCCTTCCTTCCTTCCTTCCTTCCTTCCTCTTCCTTCCTGGAATCCTTCCTTCCTGGAATCCTTCCTTCCTGGAATCCTTCCTTCCTTCCTTCCTTCCTTCCTTCCTTCCTTCCTGGAATCCTTCCTTCCTGGAATCCTTCCTTCCTGGAATCCTTCCTTCCTTCCTGGAATCCTTCCTTCCTTCCTGGAATCCTTCCTGGATCCTTCCTGGAATCCTTCCTTCCTTCCTGGAATCCTTCCTTCCTGGAATCCTTCTTTCCTTCCTTCCTTCCTTCCTTCCTGGAATCCTTCCTTCCTTCCTTCCTTCCTTCCTTCCTGGAATCCTTCCTTCCTTCCTTCCGGGAATCCTTCCTTCCTGGAATCCTTCCTTCCTGGAATCCTTCCTTCCTGGAATCCTTCCTTCCTGGAATCGTTCCTGGAATCCTTCCTTCCTTCCTTCCTTCCTTCCTTCCTTCCTTCCTTCCTTCCTTCCTTCCTTCCTTCCTTCCTTCCTTCCTTCCTTCCTTCCTTCCTTCCTTCCTTCCTTCCTTCCTTCCTTCCTTCCTTCCTTCCTTCCTTCCTTCCTTCCTTCCTTCCTTCCTTCCTTCCTTCCTGGAATCCTTCCTTCCTGGATCCTTCCTTCCTTCTTTCCTTTCTTCCTGGAATCCTTCCTTCCTGGAATCCTTCTTTCCTTCCTTCCTTCCTTCCTTCCTTCCTTCCTTCCTTCCTTCCTTCCTTCCTTCCTTCCTTCCTGGAATCCTTCCTTCCTGGAATCCTTCCTTCCTTCCTTCCTTCCTTCCTTCCTTCCTTCCTTCCTTCCTTCCTTCCTTCCTTCCTTCCTTCCTTCCTTCCTGCCTTCCTTCCTTCCTTCCTTCCTTCCTTCCTTCCTTCCTTCCTTCCTTCCTTCCTTCCTTCCTTCCTTCCTTCCTTCCTTCCTTCTTCCTTCCTCCTTCCTTCCTGGAATCCTTCCTTCCTGGAATCCTTCCTTCCTTCCTTCCTTCCTTCCTTCCTTCCTGGAATCCTTCCTTCCTGGAATCCTTCCTTCCTGGAATCCTTCCTTCCTTCCTGGAATCCTACCTTCCTTCCTTCCTGGAATCCTTCCTTCCTTCCTGGAATCCTTCCTGGAATCCTTCCTGGAATCCTTCCTTCCTTCCTGGAATCCTTCCTTCCTGGAATCCTTCCTTCCTGGAATCCTTCATGGAATCCTTCCTGGAATCCTTCCTGGAATCCTTCCTGGAATCCTTCCTCCCTTCCTTCCTTCCTGGAATCCTTCCTTCCTTCCTGGAATCCCTCCTTCCTTCCTTCCTTCCTTCCTTCCTTCCTTCCTTCCTTCCTGGAATCCTTCCTTCCTTCCTTCCTTCCTGGAATCCTTCCTTCCTGGAATCCTTGATTCCTTCCTTCCTTCCTTCCTTCCTGGAATCCTTCCTTCCTGGAATCCTTCCTTCCTGGAATCCTTGCTTCCTTCCTTCCTTCCTTCCTTCCTTCCTTCCTGGAATCCTTCCTTCCTTCTTTCCTTTCTTCCTGGAATCCTTCCTTCCTGGAATCCTTCTTTCCTTCCTTCCTTCCTTCCTTCCTTCCTTCCTTCCTTCCTTCCTTCCTTCCTTCCTTCCTTCCTTCCTTCCTTCCTTCCTTCCTTCCTTCCTTCCTTCCTTCCTTCCTTCCTTCCTTCCTTCCTTCCTTCCTTCCTTCCTTCCTTCCTTCCTTCCTTCCTTCCTTCCTTCCTTCCTTCCTTCCTTCCTTCCTTCCTTCCTTCCTTCCTTCCTTCCTGGAATCCTTCCTTCCTGGAATCCTTCCTTCCTTCCTTCCTTCCTTCCTTCCTTCCTTCCTTCCTTCCTTCCTTCCTTCCTTCCTGGAATCCTTCCTTCCTGGAATCCTTCCTTCCTGGAATCCTTCCTTCCTTCCTGGAATCCTTCCTTCCTTCCTGGAGTCCTTCCTGGAATCCTTCCTGGAATCCTTCCTTCCTTCCTGGAATCCTTCCTTCCTGGAATCCGTCCTTCCTGGAATCCTTCATGGAATCCTTCCTGGAATCCTTCCTGGAATCCTTCCTGGAATCCTTCCTCCCTTCCTCCCTTCCTCCCTTCCTTCCTTCCTTCCGGGAATCCCTCCTTCCTTCCTTCCTTCCTTCCTTCCTTCCTTCCTGGAATCCTTCCTTCCTTCCTTCCGGGAATCCCTCCTTCCTTCCTTCCTTCCTTCCTTCCTGGGATCCTTCCTTCCTGGAATCCTTCCTTCCTTCCTTCCTTCCTTCCTTCCTTCCTTCCTGGAATCCTTCCTTCCTTCCTTCCTGGAATCCTTCCTTCGTTCCTGGAATACTTCCTTCCTTCCTGGAATCCTTCCTTCCTTCCTGGAATCCTTCCTGGATTCCTTCCTGGAATCCTTCCTCCCTTCCTCCCTTCCTCCCTTCCTCCCTTCCTCCCTTCCTTCCTTCCTTCCGGGAATCCTTCCTTCCTGGAATCCTTCCTTGCTGGAATCCTTCCTGGAATCGTTCCGGGAATCCATCCTTCCTTCCTTCCTTCCTTCCTTCCTTCCTTCCTTCCTTCCTTCCTTCCTTCCTTCCTTCCTTCCTTCCTTCCTTCCTTCCTTCCTTCCTTCCTTCCTTCCTTCCTTCCTTCCTTCCTTCCTTCCTTCCTTCCTTCCTTCCTTCCTTCCTTCCTTCCTTCCTTCCTTCCTTCCTTCCTTCCTTCCTTCCTCCTTCCTTCCTGGAATCCTTCCTTCCTGGAATCCTTCCTTCCTTCCTTCCTTCCTTCCTTCCTTCCTTCCTGGAATCCTTCCTTCCTGGAATCCTTCCTTCCTGGAATCCTTCCTTCCTTCCTGGAATCCTTCCTTCCTTCCTGGAATCCTTCCTGGAATCCTTCCTGGAATCCTTCCTTCCTTCCTGGAATCCTTCCTTCCTGGAATCCTTCCTTCCTGGAATCCTTCATGGAATCCTTCCTGGAATCCTTCCTGGAATCCTTCCTGGAATCCTTCCTCCCTTCCTTCCTTCCTGGAATCCTTCCTTCCTTCCTGGAATCCCTCCTTCCTTCCTTCCTTCCTTCCTTCCTTCCTTCCTTCCTTCCTGGAATCCTTCCTTCCTTCCTTCCTTCCTGGAATCCTTCCTTCCTGGAATCCTTGCTTCCTTCCTTCCTTCCTTCCTTCCTGGAATCCTTCCTTCCTGGAATCCTTCCTTCCTGGAATCCTTGCTTCCTTCCTTCCTTCCTTCCTTCCTTCCTTCCTGGAATCCTTCCTTCCTTCTTTCCTTTCTTCCTGGAATCCTTCCTTCCTGGAATCCTTCTTTCCTTCCTTCCTTCCTTCCTTCCTTCCTTCCTTCCTTCCTTCCTTCCTTCCTTCCTTCCTTCCTTCCTTCCTTCCTTCCTTCCTTCCTTCCTTCCTTCCTTCCTTCCTTCCTTCCTTCCTTCCTTCCTTCCTTCCTTCCTTCCTTCCTTCCTTCCTTCCTTCCTTCCTTCCTTCCTTCCTGGAATCCTTCCTTCCTGGAATCCTTCCTTCCTTCCTTCCTTCCTTCCTTCCTTCCTTCCTTCCTTCCTTCCTTCCTTCCTTCCTTCCTTCCTGGAATCCTTCCTTCCTGGAATCCTTCCTTCCTGGAATCCTTCCTTCCTTCCTGGAATCCTTCCTTCCTTCCTGGAGTCCTTCCTGGAATCCTTCCTGGAATCCTTCCTTCCTTCCTGGAATCCTTCCTTCCTGGAATCCGTCCTTCCTGGAATCCTTCATGGAATCCTTCCTGGAATCCTTCCTGGAATCCTTCCTGGAATCCTTCCTCCCTTCCTCCCTTCCTCCCTTCCTTCCTTCCTTCCGGGAATCCCTCCTTCCTTCCTTCCTTCCTTCCTTCCTTCCTTCCTGGAATCCTTCCTTCCTTCCTTCCGGGAATCCCTCCTTCCTTCCTTCCTTCCTTCCTTCCTGGGATCCTTCCTTCCTGGAATCCTTCCTTCCTTCCTTCCTTCCTTCCTTCCTTCCTTCCTGGAATCCTTCCTTCCTTCCTTCCTGGAATCCTTCCTTCGTTCCTGGAATACTTCCTTCCTTCCTGGAATCCTTCCTTCCTTCCTGGA
>NW_028276721.1:2500-17500 GCF_052056855.1 Sturnus vulgaris | reverse complement strand
TCCTTCCTTCCTTCCTTCCTTCCTTCCTTCCTTTCTTCCTTCCTTCCTTCCTGGAATCCTTCCTTCCTTCCTTCCGGGAATCCTTCCTTCCTGGAATCCTTCCTTCCTTCCTGGAATCCTTCCTGGAATCCTTCTTGAATCCTTCCTTCCTTCCTGGAATCCTTCCTTCCTGGAATCCTTCCTTCCTGGAATCCTTCATGGAATCCTTCCTGAATCCTTCCTGGAATCATTCCTGGAATCCTTCCTCCCTTCCTTCCTTCCTGGAATCCTTCCTTCCTTCCTGGAATCCCTCCTTCCTTCCTTCCTTCCTTCCTTCCTTCCTTCCTTCCTTCCGGGAATCCCTCCTTCCTTCCTTCCTTCCTTCCTTCCTGGAATCCTTCCTTCTGGAATCCTTCCTTCCTTCCTTCCTTCCTTCCTTCCTGGAATCCTTCCTTCCTGGAATCCTTCCTTCCTTCCTTCCTTCCTGGAATCCTTCCTTCCTTCCTTCCTGAATCCTTCCTTCGTTCCTGGAATACTTCCTTCCTTCCTGGAATCCTTCCTTCCTTCCTGGAATCCTTCCTGGATTCCTTCTGGAATCCTTCCTCCCTTCCTCCCTTCCTCCCTTCCTCCCTTCCTTCCTTCCTTCCGGAATCCTTCCTTCCTGGAATCCTTCCTTGCTGGAATCCTTCCTGGAATCCTTCCTGGAATCCATCCTTCCTCTCCTTCCTTCCTTCCTTCCTTCCTTCCTCCTTCCTTCCTTCCTTCCTCCTTCCTTCCTTCTTCCTTCCTTCCTGGATCCTTCCTTCCTGGAATCCTTCCTTACTTCTTCCTTCCTTCCTTCCTTCCTTCCTTCCTCCTTCCTTCCTTCCTTCCTTCCTTCTTCCTTCCTTCCTTCTTCCTTCCTTCCTTCCTTCCTTCCTTCCTTCCTTCCTTCCTTCCTTCCTTCCTTCCTTCCTTCCTCCTTCCTTCCTGGAATCCTTCCTTCCTGGAATCCTCCTTCCTGGAATCCTTCCTTCCTTCCTTCCTTCCTTCCTTCCTTCCTTCCTGGAATCCTTCCTTCCTGGAATCCTTCCTTCCTGGAATCCTTCCTTCCTTCCTGGAATCCTTCCTTCCTTCCTGGAATCCTTCCTGGAATCCTTCCTGAATCCTTCCTTCCTTCCTGGAATCCTTCCTTCCTGGAATCCTTCCTTCCTGGAATCCTTCATGGAATCCCTCCTGGAATCCTTCCTGGAATCCTTCCTGGAATCCTTCCTCCCTTCCTTCCTTCCTGGAATCCTTCCTTCCTTCCTGGAATCCCTCCTTCCTTCCTTCCTTCCTTCCTTCCTTCCTCCTTCCTTCCTGGAATCCTTCCTTCCTTCCTTCCTTCCTGGAATCCTTCCTTCCTGGAATCCTTGCTTCCTTCCTTCCTTCCTTCCTTCCTGGAATCCTTCCTTCCTGGAATCCTTCCTTCCTGGAATCCTTGCTTCCTTCCTTCCTTCCTTCCTTCCTTCCTTCCTGGAATCCTTCCTTCCTTCTTTCCTTTCTTCCTGGAATCCTTCCTTCCTGGAATCCTTCTTTCCTTCCTTCCTTCCTTCCTTCCTTCCTTCCTTCCTTCCTTCCTTCCTTCCTTCCTTCCTTCCTTCCTTCCTTCCTTCCTTCCTTCCTTCCTTCCTTCCTTCCTTCCTTCCTTCCTTCCTTCCTTCCTTCCTTCCTTCCTCCTTCCTTCCTTCCTTCCTTCCTTCCTTCCTGGAATCCTTCCTTCCTGGAATCCTTCCTTCCTCCTTCCTTCCTTCCTTCCTTCCTTCCTTCCTTCCTTCCTTCCTTCCTTCCTGGAATCCTTCCTTCCTGAATCCTTCTCTTCCTGGAATCCTTCCTTCCTTCCTGGAATCCTTCCTTCCTTCCTGGAGTCCTTCCTGGAATCCTTCCTGGAATCCTTCCTTCCTTCCTGGAATCCTTCCTTCCTGGAATCCGTCCTTCCTGGAATCCTTCATGGAATCCTTCCTGGAATCCTTCCTGGAATCCTTCCTGGAATCCTTCCTCCCTTCCTCCCTTCCTCCCTTCCTTCCTTCCTTCCGGGAATCCCTCCTTCCTTCCTTCCTTCTTCCTTCCTCCTTCCTGGAATCCTTCCTTCCTTCCTTCCGGGAATCCCTCCTTCCTTCCTTCCTTCCTTCCTTCCTGGGATCCTTCCTTCCTGGAATCCTTCCTTCCTTCCTTCCTTCCTTCCTTCCTTCTTCCTGGAATCCTTCCTTCCTTCCTTCCTGGAATCCTTCCTTCGTTCCTGGAATACTTCCTTCCTTCCTGGAATCCTTCTTCCTTCCTGGAATCCTTCCTGGATTCCTTCCTGGAATCCTTCCTCCCTTCCTCCCTTCCTCCCTTCCTCCCTTCCTCCCTTCCTTCCTTCCTTCCGGGAATCCTTCCTTCCTGGAATCCTTCCTTGCTGGAATCCTTCCTGGAATCGTTCCGGGAATCCATCCTTCCTTCCTTCCTTCCTTCCTTACTTCCTTCCTTCCTTCCTTCCTTCCTTCCTTCCTTCCTTCCTTCCTTCCTTCCTTCCTTCCTTCCTTCCTTCCTTCCTTCCTTCCTTCCTTCCTTCCTTCCTTCCTTCCTTCCTTCCTTCCTTCCTTCCTTCCTTCCTTCCTTCCTTCCTTCCTTCCTGAATCCTTCCTTCCTGGAATCCTTCCTTCCTGGAATCCTTCCTTCCTTCCTTCCTTCCTTCTTCCTTCCTTCCTTCCTTCCTTCCTTCCTTCCTTCCTTCCTTCCTTCCTTCCTTCCTTCCTTCCTTCCTTCCTTCCTTCCTTCCTTCCTTCCTTCCTTCCTTCCTTCCTTCCTTCCTTCCTTCCTTCCTTCCTTCCTTCCTTCCTTCCTTCCTTCCTTCCTTCCTTCCTTCTGGAATCCTTCCTTCCTGGAATCCTTCCTTCCTTCCTTCCTTCCTTCCTTCCTTCCTTCCTGAATCCTTCCTTCCTGAATCCTTCCTTCCTGGAATCCTTCCTTCCTGAATCCTTGCTTCCTTCCTTCCTTCCTTCCTTCCTTCCTTCCTGAATCCTTCCTTCCTTCTTTCCTTTCTTCCTGGAATCCTTCCTTCCTGGAATCCTTCTTTCCTTCCTTCCTTCCTTCCTTCCTTCCTTCCTGGAATCCTTCCTTCCTTCTTTCCTTTCTCCTGGAATCCTTCCTTCCTGGAATCCTTCTTTCCTTCCTTCCTTCCTTCCTTCCTTCCTTCCTTCCTTCCTTCCTTCCTTCCTTCCTTCCTTCCTTCCTTCCTTCCTTCCTTCCTTCCTTCCTTCCTTCCTTCCTTCCTTCCTGGAATCCTTCCTTCCTTCCTTCCTTCCTTCCTTCCTTCCTTCCTTCCTTCCTTCCTTCCTTCCTTCCTTCCTTCCTTCCTTCCTTCCTTCCTTCCTTCCTTCCTTCCTTCCTTCCTTCCTTCCTTCCTTCCTTCCTTCCTTCCTTCCTTCCTTCCTTCCTTCCTTCCTGGAATCCTTCCTTCCTTCCTGGAATCCTTCCCTTCCTTCCTTCCGGGAATCCTTCCTTCTGGAATCCTTCCTTCCTTCCTGGAATCCTTCCTGGAATCCTTCCTGGAATCCTTCCTTCCTTCCTGGAATCCTTCCTTCCTGGAATCCTTCCTTCCTGGAATCCTTCATGGAATCCTTCCTGGAATCCTTCCTGGAATCCTTCCTGAATCCTTCCTCCCTTCCTTCCTTCCTGGAATCCTTCCTTCCTTCCTGGAATCCCTCCTTCCTTCCTGGAATCCTTCCTTCCTTCCTTCCTTCCTTCCTTCCTTCCTTCCGGGAATCCCTCCTTCCTTCCTTCCTTCCTTCCTTCCTGGAATCCTTCCTTCCTGGAATCCTTCCTTCCTTCCTTCCTTCCTTCCTTCCTGGAATCCTTCCTTCCTGGAATCCTTCCTTCCTTCCTTCCTTCCTGGAATCCTTCCTTCCTTCCTTCCTGGAATCCTTCCTTCGTTCCTGGAATACTTCCTTCCTTCCTGGAATCCTTCCTTCCTTCCTGGAATCCTTCCTGGATTCCTTCCTGGAATCCTTCCTCCCTTCCTCCCTTCCTCCCTTCCTCCCTTCCTTCCTTCCTTCCGGGAATCCTTCCTTCCTGGAATCCTTCCTTGCTGGAATCCTTCCTGGAATCCTTCCTGGAATCCATCCTTCCTTCCTTCCTTCCTTCCTTCCTTCCTTCCTTCCTTCCTTCCTTCCTTCCTTCCTTCCTTCCTTCCTGGAATCCTTCCTTCCTTCCTTCCTTCCTTCCTTCCTTCCTGGAATCTTCCTTCCTGGAATCCTTCCTTACACTTCCTTCCTGGAATCCTTCCTTCCTGGAATCCTTCCTTACTTCTTCCTTCCTTCCTTCCTTCCTTCCTTCCTTCCTTCCTTCCTTCCTTCCTTCCTTCCTTCCTTCCTTCCTTCCTTCCTTCCTTCCTTCCTTCCTTCCTTCCTTCCTTCCTTCCTTCCTTCCTTCCTGGAATCCTTCCTTCCTTCCTTCCTTCCTTCCTTCCTTCCTTCCTTCCTTCCTTCCTTCCTTCCTTCCTTCCTTCCTTCCTTCCTTCCTTCCTTCCTTCCTTCCTTCCTTCCTTCCTTCCTTCCTTCCTGGAATCCTTCCTTTACCTTCCTCCTGGAATCCTTCCTTCCTGGAATCCTTCCTTACTTCTTCCTTCCTTCCTTCCTTCCTTCCTTCCTTCCTTCCTTCCTTCCTTCCTTCCTGGAATCCTTCCTTCCTGGAATCCTTCCTGGAATCCTTCCTTCCTTCCTTCCTTCCTTCCTTCCTTCCTTCCTTCCTTCCTTCCTTCCTTCCTTCCTTCCTTCCTTCCTTCCTTCCTTCCTTCCTTCCTTCCTTCCTTCCTTCCTTCCTTCCTTCCTTCCTTCCTTCCTTCCTTCCTTCCTGAATCCTTCCTTCCTGGAATCCTTCCTTCCTTCCTTCCTTCCTTCCTTCCTTCCTTCCTGGAATCCTTCCTTCCTGAATCCTTCCTTCCTGGAATCCTTCCTTCCTGGAATCCTTGCTTCCTTCCTTCCTTCCTTCCTTCCTTCCTTCCTGGAATCCTTCCTTCCTTCTTTCCTTTCTTCCTGGAATCCTTCCTTCCTGGAATCCTTCTTCCTTCCTTCCTTCCTTCCTTCCTTCCTTCCTGGAATCCTTCCTTCCTTCTTTCCTTTCTTCCTGGAATCCTTCCTTCCTGGAATCCTTCTTTCCTTCCTTCCTTCCTTCCTTCCTTCCTTCCTTCCTTCCTTCCTTCCTTCCTTCCTTCCTTCCTTCCTTCCTTCCTTCCTTCCTTCCTTCCTTCCTTCCTTCCTTCCTGGAATCCTTCCTTCCTGGAATCCTTCCTTCTTCCTTCCTTCCTTCCTTCCTTCCTTCCTTCCTTCCTTCCTTCCTTCCTTCCTTCCTTCCTTCCTTCCTTCCTTCCTTCCTTCCTTCCTTCCTTCCTTCCTTCCTTCCTTCTTCCTTCCTTCCTTCCTTCCTTCCTTCCTTCCTTCCTCTTCCTTCCTTCCTTCCTTCCTTTCTTCCTTCCTTCCTTCCTGGAATCCTTCCTTCCTTCCTTCCGGGAATCCTTCCTTCCTGGAATCCTTCCTTCCTTCCTGGAATCCTTCCTGGAATCCTTCTGGAATCCTTCCTTCCTTCCTGGAATCCTTCCTTCCTGGAATCCTTCCTTCCTGAATCCTTCATGGAATCCTTCCTGGAATCCTTCCTGGAATCCTTCCTGGAATCCTTCCTCCCTTCCTTCCTTCTGGAATCCTTCCTTCCTTCCTGGAATCCCTCCTTCCTTCCTTCCTTCCTTCCTTCCTTCCTTCCTTCCTTCCTTCCTTCCTTCCTTCCGGGAATCCCTCCTTCCTTCCTTCCTTCCTTCCTTCCTGGAATCCTTCCTTCCTGGAATCCTTCCTTCCTTCCTTCCTTCCTTCCTTCCTGGAATCCTTCCTTCCTGGAATCCTTCCTTCCTTCCTTCCTTCCTGGAATCCTTCCTTCCTTCCTTCCTGGAATCCTTCCTTCGTTCCTGGAATACTTCCTTCCTTCCTGGAATCCTTCCTTCCTTCCTGGAATCCTTCCTGGATTCCTTCCTGGAATCCTTCCTCCCTTCCTCCCTCCTCCCTTCCTCCCTTCCTTCCTTCCTTCCGGGAATCCTTCCTTCCTGGAATCCTTCCTTGCTGGAATCCTTCCTGGAATCCTTCCTGGAATCCATCCTTCCTTCCTTCCTTCCTTCCTTCCTTCCTTCCTTCCTTCCTTCCCTTCCTTCCTTCCTTCCTTCCTTCCTTCCTTCCTTCCTTCCTGGAATCCTTCCTTCTGGAATCCTTCCTTACTTCTTCCTTCCTTCCTTCCTTCCTTCCTTCCTTCCTTCCTTCCTTCCTTCCTTCCTTCCTTCCTTCCTTC
The DNA here is from genome assembly GCF_052056855.1 of Sturnus vulgaris. Classification (NCBI taxonomy): domain Eukaryota; kingdom Metazoa; phylum Chordata; class Aves; order Passeriformes; family Sturnidae; genus Sturnus; species Sturnus vulgaris. The sequence continues at coordinate 11,194 of NW_028276721.1, read as the reverse complement.
CTTCCTTCCTTCCTTCCTTCCTTCCTTCCATCCTTCCTTCCTTCCTTCCTTCCTTCCTTCCTTCCTTCCTTCCTTCCTTCCTTCCTTCCTTCCTTCCTTCCTGGAATCCTTCCTTCCTGGAATCCTTCCTTCCTGGAATCCTTCCTTACTTCTTCCTTCCTTCCTTCCTTCCTTCCTTCCTTCCTTCCTTCCTTCCTTCCTTCCTGGAATCCTTCCTTCCTTCCTGGAATCCTTCCTTCCTTCATTCCTTCCTTCCTTCCTTCCTTCCTTCCTGGAATCCTTCCTTCCTTCCTTCCTTCCTTCCTGGAATCCTTCCTTCCTGGAATCCTTCTTTCCTTCCTTCCTTCCTTCCTTCCTTCCTTCCTTCCTTCCTTCCTTCCTTCCTTCCTTCCTTCCTTCCTTCCTTCCTTCCTTCCTTCCTTCCTTCCTTCATTCCTTCCTTCCTTCCTTCCTTCCTTCCTGGAATCCTTCCTTCCTTCCTTCCTTCCTTCCTTCCTTCCTGGAATCCTTCCTTCCTTCCTTCCTTCCTTCCTTCCTTCCTTCCTTCCTTCCTTCCTTCCTGGAATCCTTCCTTCCTGGAATCCTTCCTTCCTTCCTTCCTTCCTTCCTTCTTCCTTCCTTCCTTCCTTCCTTCCTTCCTTCCTTCCTTCCTTCCTTCCTTCCTTCCGGGAATCCTTCCTTCCTTCCTTCCTTCCTTCCTTCCTTCCTTCCTTCCTTCCGGGAATCCTTCCTTCCTTCCTTCCTTCCTTCCTTCCTTCCTTCCTTCCTTCCTTCCTTCCTTCCTTCCTGGAATCCTTCCTTCCTTCCTTCCGGGAATCCTTCCTTCCTGGAATCCTTCCTTCCTGGAATCCTTCCTTCCTGGAATCCTTCCTTACTTCTTCCTTCCTTCCTTCCTTCCTTCCTTCCTTCCTTCCTTCCTTCCTTCCTTCCTTCCTTCCTTCCTTCCTTCCTTCCTTCCTTCCTTCCTTCCTTCATTCCTTCTTCCTTCCTTCCTTCCTTCCTGGAATCCTTCCTTCCTTCTTTCCTTTCTTCCTGGAATCCTTCCTTCCTGGAATCCTTCTTTCCTTCCTTCCTTCCTTCCTTCCTTCCTTCTTCTTCCTTCCTTCCTTCCTTCCTTCCTTCCTTCCTTCCTTCCTTCCTTCCTTCATTCCTTCCTTCCTTCCTTCCTTCCTTCCTGGAATCCTTCCTTCCTTCCTTCCTTCCTTCCTTCCTTCCTTCCTTCCTTCCTTCCTTCCTTCCTTCCTTCCTTCCTTCCTTCTTCCTTCCTTCCTTCCTTCCTTCCTTCTTCCTTCCTTCCTTCCTTCCTTCCTTCCTTCCTTCCTTCCTTCCTTCCTTCCTTCCTTCCTTCCTTCCTTCCTTTCTTCCTTCCTTCCTTCCTTCCTGGAATCCTTCCTTCCTTCCTTCCGGGAATCCTTCCTTCCTGGATCCTTCCTTCCTTCCTGGAATCCTTCCTGGAATCCTTCCTGGATCCTTCCTTCCTTCCTGGAATCCTTCCTTCCTGGAATCCTTCCTTCCTGGAATCCTTCATGGAATCCTTCCTGGAATCCTTCCTGGAATCCTTCCTGGATCCTTCTCCCTTCCTTCCTTCCTGGAATCCTTCCTTCCTTCCTGGAATCCCTCCTTCCTTCCTTCCTTCCTTCCTTCCTTCCTTCCTTCCTTCCTTCCGGGAATCCCTCCTTCCTTCCTTCCTTCCTTCCTTCCTGGAATCCTTCCTTCCTGGAATCCTTCCTTCCTTCCTTCCTTCCTTCCTTCCTGGAATCCTTCCTTCCTGGAATCCTTCCTTCCTTCCTTCCTTCCTGGAATCCTTCCTTCCTTCCTTCCTGGAATCCTTCCTTCGTTCCTGGAATACTTCCTTCCTTCCTGGAATCCTTCCTTCCTTCCTGGAATCCTTCCTGGATTCCTTCCTGAATCCTTCCTCCCTTCCTCCCTTCCTCCCTTCCTCCCTTCCTTCCTTCCTTCCGGGAATCCTTCCTTCCTGGAATCCTTCCTTGCTGGAATCCTTCCTGGAATCCTTCCTGGAATCCATCCTTCCTTCCTTCCTTCCTTCCTTCCTTCCTTCCTTCCTTCCTTCCTTCCTTCCTTCCTTCCTTCCTTCCTTCCTTCCTTCCTTCCTGGAATCCTTCCTTCCTGGAATCCTTCCTTACTTCTTCCTTCCTTCCTTCCTTCCTTCCTTCCTTCCTTCCTTCCTTCCTTCCTTCCTTCCTTCCTTCCTTCCTTCCTTCCTTCCTTCCTTCCTTCCTTCCTTCCTTCCTTCCTTCCTTCCTTCCTTCCTTCCTTCCTTCCTTCCTTCCTTCCTTCCTTCCTTCCTTCCTTCCTTCCTTCCTTCCTTCCATCCTTCCTTCCTTCCTTCCTTCCTTCCTTCCTTCCTTCCTTCCTTCCTTCCTTCCTTCCTTCCTTCCTTCCTTCCTTCCTTCCTGGAATCCTTCCTTCCTGGAATCCTTCCTTCCTGGAATCCTTCCTTACTTCTTCCTTCCTTCCTTCCTTCCTTCCTTCCTTCCTTCCTTCCTTCCTTCCTTCCTTCCTTCCTTCCTTCCTTCCTTCCTTCCTTCCTTCCTTCCTTCCTTCCTTCCTTCCTTCCTTCCTTCCTTCCTTCCTTCCTTCATTCCTTCCTTCCTTCCTTCCTTCCTTCCTGAATCCTTCCTTCCTTCCTTCCTTCCTTCCTGGAATCCTTCCTTCCTGGAATCCTTCTTTCCTTCCTTCCTTCCTTCCTTCCTTCCTTCCTTCCTTCCTTCCTTCCTTCCTTCCTTCCTTCCTTCCTTCCTTCCTTCCTTCCTTCCTTCCTTCATTCCTTCCTTCCTTCCTTCCTTCCTTCCTGGAATCCTTCCTTCCTTCCTTCCTTCCTTCCTTCCTTCCTTCCTTCCTTCCTTCCTTCCTTCCTTCCTTCCTTCCTTCCTTCATTCCTTCCTTCCTTCCTTCCTTCCTTCCTGGAATCCTTCCTTCCTTCCTTCCTTCCTTCCTTCCTTCCTTCCTTCCTTCCTTCCTTCCTTCCTTCCTTCCTTCATTCCTTCCTTCCTTCCTTCCTTCCTTCCTGGAATCCTTCCTTCCTTCCTTCCTTCCTTCCTTCCTTCCTTCCTTCCTTCCTTCCTTCCTTCCTTCCTTCCTTCCTTCCTTCCTTCCTTCCTTCCTTCCTTCCTTCCTTCCTTCCTTCCTTCCTTCCTTCCTTCCTTCCTTCCTTCCTTCCTTCCTTCCTTCCTTCCTTCCTTCCTGGAATCCTTCCTTCCTTCCTTCCGGGAATCCTTCCTTCCTGGAATCCTTCCTTCCTGGAATCCTTCCTTCCTGGAATCCTTCCTTACTTCTTCCTTCCTTCCTTCCTTCCTTCCTTCCTTCCTTCCTTCCTTCCTTCCTTCCTTCCTTCCTTCCTTCCTTCCTTCCTTCCTTCCTTCCTTCCTTCATTCCTTCCTTCCTTCCTTCCTTCCTTCCTGGAATCCTTCCTTCCTTCTTTCCTTTCTTCCTGGAATCCTTCCTTCCTGGAATCCTTCTTTCCTTCCTTCCTTCCTTCCTTCCTTCCTTCCTTCCTTCCTTCCTTCCTTCCTTCCTTCCTTCCTTCCTTCCTTCCTTCCTTCCTTCCTTCCTTCCTTCCTTCCTTCCTTCCTTCCTTCCTTCCTTCCTTCCTTCCTTCCTTCCTTCCTTCCTTCCTTCCTTCCTTCCTTCCTTCCTTCCTTCCTTTCTTCCTTCCTTCCTTCCTGGAATCCTTCCTTCCTTCCTTCCGGGAATCCTTCCTTCCTGGAATCCTTCCTTCCTTCCTGGAATCCTTCCTGGAATCCTTCCTGGAATCCTTCCTTCCTTCCTGGAATCCTTCCTTCCTGGAATCCTTCCTTCCTGGAATCCTTCATGGAATCCTTCCTGGAATCCTTCCTGAATCCTTCCTGGAATCCTTCCTCCCTTCCTTCCTTCCTGGAATCCTTCCTTCCTTCCTGGAATCCCTCCTTCCTTCCTTCCTTCCTTCCTTCCTTCCTTCCTTCCTTCGGGAATCCCTCCTTCCTTCCTTCCTTCCTTCCTTCCTGGAATCCTTCCTTCCTGGAATCCTTCCTTCCTTCCTTCCTTCCTTCCTTCCTGGAATCCTTCCTTCCTGGAATCCTTCCTTCCTTCCTTCCTTCCTGGAATCCTTCCTTCCTTCCTTCCTGGAATCCTTCCTTCGTTCCTGGAATACTTCCTTCCTTCCTGGAATCCTTCCTTCCTTCCTGGAATCCTTCCTGGATTCCTTCCTGGAATCCTTCCTCCCTTCCTCCCTTCCTCCCTTCCTCCCTTCCTTCCTTCCTTCCGGAATCCTTCCTTCCTGGAATCCTTCCTTGCTGGAATCCTTCCTGGAATCCTTCCTGGAATCCATCCTTCCTTCCTTCCTTCCTTCCTTCCTTCCTTCCTTCCTTCCTTCCTTCCTTCCTTCCTTCCTTCCTTCCTTCCTTCCTTCCTGGAATCCTTCCTTCCTGGAATCCTTCCTTACTTCTTCCTTCCTTCCTTCCTTCCTTCCTTCCTTCCTTCCTTCCTTCCTTCCTTCCTTCCTTCCTTCCTTCCTTCCTTCCTTCCTTCCTTCCTTCCTTCCTTCCTTCCTTCCTTCCTTCCTTCCTTCCTTCCTTCATTCCTTCCTTCCTTCCTTCCTTCCTTCCTTCCTTCCTTCCTTCCTTCCTTCCTTCCTTCCTTCCATCCTTCCTTCCTTCCTTCCTTCCTTCCTTCCTTCCTTCCTTCCTTCCTTCCTTCCTTCCTTCCTTCCTTCCTTCCTTCCTTCCTTCCTTCCTTCCTTCCTTCCTTCCTTCCTGGAATCCTTCCTTCCTGGAATCCTTCCTTCCTGGAATCCTTCCTTACTTCTTCCTTCCTTCCTTCCTTCCTTCCTTCCTTCCTTCCTTCCTTCCTTCCTTCCTTCCTTCCTTCCTTCCTTCCTTCCTTCCTTCCTTCCTTCCTTCCTTCCTTCCTTCCTTCATTCCTTCCTTCCTTCCTTCCTTCCTTCCTGGAATCCTTCCTTCCTTCCTTCCTTCCTTCCTGGAATCCTTCCTTCCTGGAATCCTTCTTTCCTTCCTTCCTTCCTTCCTTCCTTCCTTCCTTCCTTCCTTCCTTCCTTCCTTCCTTCCTTCCTTCCTTCCTTCCTTCCTTCCTTCCTTCCTTCCTTCCTTCCTTCCTTCATTCCTTCCTTCCTTCCTTCCTTCCTTCCTGGAATCCTTCCTTCCTTCCTTCCTTCCTTCCTTCCTTCCTTCCTTCCTTCCTTCCTTCCTTCCTTCATTCCTTCCTTCCTTCCTTCCTTCCTTCCTGGAATCCTTCCTTCCTTCCTTCCTTCCTTCCTTCCTTCCTTCCTTCCTTCCTTCCTTCCTTCCTTCCTTCCTTCCTTCCTTCCTTCCTTCATTCCTTCCTTCCTTCCTTCCCTTCCTTCCTGGAATCCTTCCTTCCTTCCTTCCTTCCTTCCTTCCTTCCTTCCTTCCTTCCTTCCTTCCTTCCTTCCTTCCTTCCTTCCTTCCTTCCTTCCTTCCTTCCTTCCTGGAATCCTTCCTTCCTTCTTTCCTTTCTTCCTGGAATCCTTCCTTCCTGGAATCCTTCTTTCCTTCCTTCCTTCCTTCCTTCCTTCCTTCCTTCCTTCCTTCCTTCCTTCCTTCCTTCCTTCCTTCCTTCCTTCCTTCCTTCCTTCCTTCCTTCCTTCCTTCCTGGAATCCTTCCTTCCTGGAATCCTTCCTTCCTTCCTTCCTTCCTTCCTTCCTTCCTTCCTTCCTTCCTTCCTTCCTTCCTTCCTTCCTTCCTTCCTTCCTTCCTTCCTTCCTTCCTTCCTGGAATCCTTCCTTCCTTCCTTCCTTCCTTCCTTCCTTCCTTCCTTCCTTCCTTCCTTCCTTCCTTCCTTCCTTCCTTCCTGGAATCCTTCCTTCCTTCCTTCCTTCCTTCCTTCCTTCCTTCCTTCCTTCCTTCCTTCCTTCCTGGAATCCTTCCTTCCTGGAATCCTTCCTTCCTTCTTTCCTTTCTTCCTGGAATCCTTCCTTCCTGGAATCCTTCTTTCCTTCCTTCCTTCCTTCCTTCCTTCCTTCCTTCCTTCCTTCCTTCCTTCCTTCCTTCCTTCCTTCCTTCCTTCCTTCCTTCCTTCCTTCCTTCCTTCCTTCCTTCCTTCCTTCCTTCCTTCCTTCCTTCCTTCCTTCCTTCCTTCCTTCCTTCCTTCCTTCCTTCCTTCCTTCCTCCTTCCTTCCTGGAATCCTTCCTTCCTGGAATCCTTCCTTCCTGGAATCCTTCCTTCCTTCCTTCCTTCCTTCCTTCCTTCCTTCCTGGAATCCTTCCTTCCTGGAATCCTTCCTTCCTGGAATCCTTCCTTCCTTCCTGGAATCCTTCCTTCCTTCCTGGAATCCTTCCTGGAATCCTTCCTGGAATCCTTCCTTCCTTCCTGGAATCCTTCCTTCCTGGAATCCTTCCTTCCTGGAATCCTTCATGGAATCCTTCCTGGAATCCTTCCTGGAATCCTTCCTGGAATCCTTCCTCCCTTCCTTCCTTCCTGGAATCCTTCCTTCCTTCCTGGAATCCCTCCTTCCTTCCTTCCTTCCTTCCTTCCTTCCTTCCTTCCTTCCTTCCTGGAATCCTTCTTCCTTCCTTCCTTCCTGGAATCCTTCCTTCCTGGAATCCTTGCTTCCTTCCTTCCTGGAATCCTTCCTGGAATCCTTCCTTCCTGGAATCCTTCCTTCCTGGAATCCTTGCTTCCTTCCTTCCTTCCTTCCTTCCTTCCTTCCTGGAATCCTTCCTTCCTTCTTTCCTTTCTTCCTGGAATCCTTCCTTCCTGGAATCCTTCTTTCCTTCCTTCCTTCCTTCCTTCCTTCCTTCCTTCCTTCCTTCCTTCCTTCCTTCCTTCCTTCCTTCCTTCCTTCCTTCCTTCCTTCCTTCCTTCCTTCCTTCCTTCCTTCCTTCCTGGAATCCTTCCTTCCTGGAATCCTTCCTTCCTTCCTTCCTTCCTTCCTTCCTTCCTTCCTTCCTTCCTTCCTTCCTTCCTTCCTTCCTTCCTTCCTTCCTGGAATCCTTCCTTCCTGGAATCCTTCCTTCCTGGAATCCTTCCTTCCTTCCTGGAATCCTTCCTTCCTTCCTGGAGTCCTTCCTGGAATCCTTCCTGGAATCCTTCCTTCCTTCCTGGAATCCTTCCTTCCTGGAATCCGTCCTTCCTGGAATCCTTCATGGAATCCTTCCTGGAATCCTTCCTGGAATCCTTCCTGGAATCCTTCCTCCCTTCCTCCCTTCCTCCCTTCCTTCCTTCCTTCCGGGAATCCCTCCTTCCTTCCTTCCTTCCTTCCTTCCTTCCTTCCTTCCTGGAATCCTTCCTTCCTTCCTTCCGGGAATCCCTCCTTCCTTCCTTCCTTCCTTCCTTCCTGGGATCCTTCCTTCCTGGAATCCTTCCTTCCTTCCTTCCTTCCTTCCTTCCTTCCTTCCTTCCTTCCTGGAATCCTTCCTTCCTTCCTTCCTTCCTGGAATCCTTCCTTCCTTCCTTCCTGGAATCCTTCCTTCGTTCCTGGAATGCTTCCTTCCTTCCTGGAATCCTTCCTTCCTTCCTGGAATCCTTCCTGGATTCCTTCCTGGAATCTTTCCTCCCTTCCTCCCTTCCTCCCTTCCTCCCTTCCTCCCTTCCTCCCTTCCTTCCTTCCTTCCGGGAATCCTTCCTTCCTGGAATCCTTCTTGCTGGAATCCTTCCTGGAATCCTTCCGGAATCCATCCTTCCTTCCTTCCTTCCTTCCTTCCTTCCTTCCTTCCTTCCTTCCTTCCTTCCTTCCTTCCTTCCTTCCTTCCTTCCTTCCTTCCTTCCTTCCTTCCTTCCTTCCTTCCTTCCTTCCTTCCTTCCTTCCTTCCTTCCTTCCTTCCTTCCTTCCTTCCTTCCTGGAATCCTTCCTTCCTGGAATCCTTCCTTCCTGGAATCCTTCCTTCCTTCCTTCCTTCCTTCCTTCCTTCCTTCCTTCCTTCCTTCCTTCCTTCCTTCCTTCCTTCCTTCCTTCCTTCCTTCCTTCCTTCCTTCCTTCTGGGAATCCTTCCTTCCTTCCTTCCTTCCTTCCTTCCTTCCTGGAATCCTTCCTTCCTGGAATCCTTCCTTCCTTCCTTCCTTCCTTCCTTCCTTCCTTCCTTCCTGGAATCCTTCCTTCCTGGAATCCTTCCTTCCTGGAATCCTTCCTTCCTGGAATCCTTGCTTCCTTCCTTCCTTCCTTCCTTCCTTCCTTCCTGGAATCCTTCCTTCCTTCTTTCCTTTCTTCCTGGAATCCTTCCTTCCTGGAATCCTTCTTTCCTTCCTTCCTTCCTTCCTTCCTTCCTTCCTTCCTTCCTTCCTTCCTTCCTTCCTTCCTTCCTTCCTTCCTTCCTTCCTTCCTTCCTTCCTTCCTTCCTTCCTTCCTTCCTTCCTTCCTTCCTTCCTTCCTTCCTTCCTTCCTTCCTTCCTTCCTTCCTTCCTTCCTTCCTTCCTTCCTTCCTTCCTTCCTTCCTTCCTTCCTTCCTTTCTTCCTTCCTTCCTTCCTGGAATCCTTCCTTCCTTCCTTCCGGAATCCTTCCTTCCTGGAATCCTTCCTTCCTTCCTGGAATCCTTCCTGGAATCCTTCCTGGAATCCTTCCTTCCTTCCTGGAATCCTTCCTTCCTGGAATCCTTCCTTCCTGGAATCCTTCATGGAATCCTTCCTGGAATCCTTCCTGGAATCATTCCTGGAATCCTTCCTCCCTTCCTTCCTTCTGGAATCCTTCCTTCCTTCCTGGAATCCCTCCTTCCTTCCTTCC
>NW_028276720.1:0-62695 GCF_052056855.1 Sturnus vulgaris | reverse complement strand
TATGATTCCGTGGAAGACAGAATGCAATAAAGTTCATATTTCAGATTTTGGCGCAGACATATTTATTATTTCTCACTTTATGCATCATTGCAATGACAACTTGTTAGCTTCTGAAATGATTAGCTGAGATTGATTTCCTTCCTTAGTTTCATTTTCTCTGTTATTCCTTCACTCTTGGACTTTTTTTTTCACTAGATTCCCTCTTTCAGTAAACTGCCCTTAAGTATCACTTTGCTCCCCACCTGGCTTTTTTTTTTTTTTTCAATGACACCTTTTCACTGGTTCGTTTTGGGCCTTTGCTGCTTGAAGTCCAGCAGCCTCCTTGTCTGAGCATTACGGAGCTTTCTTTACAGCTTCATCACTATGCAAAAAGCCATAAATTACTGTGTTCCATCTCACATACCATCAAGTATCACACTAATATTCCCTCTGCTGAATAGCTGATTGGCTTACATAGACCAGCCAAATACCAGGAAATCCGGATGGCAGCAAGAATCTTTTAGACTACTCCCGCTGTTCATTTAAATTCTGGAGAAGTCACGTGAGGTATCACATTCTCTTAAAAGAAGTGTCTATCATCTCGGACATTCTAGAATGGGCTATTAATATTGTCATGAGTTTCTGGCTAGACTTTTTAGTATGCAAATTCAAATTCAAATGATCTGAAATGATAGAACTTCAAGAAAGTTTTTTTTCCCAGAATCGAAGTATGATGGAGTTCCACAGGGAGAATCTTAATCTTAGTTATTCTATTCCATCTCACATCATGGCTGGGGGCAGGGAGAAGGGAGTATCTTTGGGGGACAATGGGTTCCGGTGTAGTCAGTAAGCTGGGCAGAGGAGCCATCAGGTATTTTCTGTTGTTAGGGGGGGGGGAATTCGTGTGAACTCTTCCTTTCTTGTACCCTGCCACTAGTATTGTTGCTAAAATTGTTTGTTTTCTCATCCAAGTGACAAAATCAGCACACTTAATGAGGGATGAAGAGGGAGCAGCGACCTCAGAACAGGAGGAAGAAGAAGCAGAGCCTGCTGTCCTCCAGAAGAAAAAAACACTACCAGCCAACTTTGCATCATCTGTGAACTTCCTGGGCGTGTACTCTATCCCCTTGTCCAGAACACTGAGCAAGATATTAAACAGGACTGGGCCCAAGACCGAGCCTTGGGGACCAGCTGGATGAACTCTATTTCCCACCACTCTGTGGGCCTGGCCATCACCCAGTTTGTCACCCAGCAAACAGCCCACCCATGCAAACCATAAGCAGACAGTTTCTTCAGGAGAATGATGTGAGACTCATTGCAAAAAGGATCAGGGAGATGCCTAGGAAGAGTCTCAGGTGAATCCAGGAGACTATAGTGGAGGACTATTCAGTTTTCCAATCAATTTGCTTAAAAAACTCTACAAAACCGTAATAAAAAAACAAACAAACAATCAAACAAACAAAAAAAGCAGACCAAACAAACACACAAAACCCCCAAACCTATAATCCCCAAAGAGACAAAAAAAGCCCCCAGAAAGCCCACCAAAAACCCACCCAAAATTGAAAAAATACCCCAAACCCAACACAAAAAATCAGGGTGAAGGTTTTTAGTAACTTTAAAAATAACAAAACAAAACAAAACTAAAAAACCCCCAGAAAGTCACATTTCTAAAGGTGCTGTCCCCGCCTCTTCTCTCAGCAGGGAGGACATCCTGAAGTGGAGCCAGTTGGAAGAAAGCGGGACAGGGCAGCACCTGGGCCATTGTCACAGGACGGCCCTGTGGCTGCCCCATTGCCAAAACCTGGACACATAAATCAAACACAGGTATGCACATGTGCTTAGACACAGCAAAAATATATTTGTCTGAAAAGAATACAGGTCCATTTCTATCACTGGAAAGAGCATAATGCCTCGTCTCAGCTTTCTTTTCAGTCATTACAAATGTTTCGAAAATAAAGGAATGCAGAAAATGGAAATATCCAAGATCAACATGAGGACCAGTAACAAAGATTCCATTTTTGAAACTGCATTGGGAATCCTCTGCAGAAATTGACTCAGAGCTCTAAGATTTACAAAAAAGACCAAGAGGACTGGAGTCAATACAACACAGTGTCTGGAGACTTCAGCTGGTTACCTTGATTTCTCAAATATGATGGAGAAAGCACCTTAGCAACTACAGCTGCCAGTTCTCTCAGGGCCCTGACATGCCTCTGGGTGGGTCCCATGGTCTTGCATGCTCAGGTTCCTCAAGTGGTCTGAAAGCTGACCTGCTACTATGGGTTAGAATCAAGTCCACCAGTCCAATAACCTGAGAGATGTGGAAATAGTGACTGGCAGTAAAAATTGAGACCAACACTTGTTGAGTACCTCAGCCTTCTCCTTGTCTGTTGTCACTAGTCCTGTCTGGCTTATGGGGGTGGGGGGGGGGGGGGGGAATAGGGGAGGTGTGATAGGTTTCTTTTCATCTTCCTTTTCCCACTGAAATACCCGTAGGTGCCTTTATTATTCTTAGTTTTGGCATGCTTTTCCAAATTCAGCTTCAACTGAGCCTTAGCTATACTGATCCCATCCTCACACACTCATGTGTTACCACTGTATTTTTCCCATGATTTGTCTCGCTGTGTATTGTCTGCATATTACCTACTTGCATCACATCTATTAATTTTCAATAACCTTCTGGCTTTAACTTGTTTTCAAAAAAAACCCTTTTTGAACCTTTCCACCTCAGAAATTCACCTGGGAAACCCCAAATCCCCAAAATTCACCCCGAAGTCCCCCCTGGGACGCTCAGCACTCACCTGGCAACTCCCAAAAGCCCACAAATTCACCCCAAAATTCACGGGGGACCCCCAAATTCCAGGGCTTCACCCCAAAATCCCACCTGCAACCCCCAAAACCCCTCAAATCACCCCCAAGACCCAGTCCCCCCAACACCTCCCAAATTCACTCCAAAATGTCTCCAATCCCCCTCAAAACCCTCCCAGATACCCCCAAATCCACCAAATTCACTCCCAGACCCATCTGGGACTCCCAAAAATCACCAAAATTCCCCGGAAAATCCACCTGCATCCCCCCAAATTCATCCCAAAATTCTCCCACGACTTCCAAATGCTCACCTGGATACCCCAAAATCGACAGAATTCACCCCAAAATACGCCTGGCATTCCCAAAACTCACCTGAGAACCCTAAAATTCACAAGTATACCCTAAAATTCACCAAATTCACCCCAAAATTCCCCTGAGATCCCTAGAATTCCACAAATTCCCCCTAAAATTCAACTGGGACTCCCCACATTCCACAAATTCACCCCAAACCTCGCTACCCGGGATCCCCCAAAATTCCACAAATTCTCCCCCAAAATCAACCTGGGACCCCTCAAAACTCACCTGGATCTCCCCAAATCCCCGCCCCGCCCCGCCCCCCCCAATTCACCTGGGCACTCCCAAATCCCCAGAATTCAACCCAAAATTCACCTGGGACCCCAAAAACCTCCAAATTCGCTCCAAAATGATTGGCAACTTTACACACTCCATTTTCCCACAAAAGGATCTAGAGCCCTGTGCGCTTCGTATACAAACTAAATGCAAAAAAACTTTCTATTCATTCTCAGCAAAAAGACTTCCTATTCCTCCTTCTTTTGGACAAAACTGCCTTCACTTTCAAACTTATTCTCTTGCTCACTTACCTGCATAATGCTTAGTCCCTGTTCTGCATGCTCATTTTCTTCACTTTTACAAGGAATCCTCTCCTCATCTTCTTCTTCCTCTGCTTCTTCCATTTCCTGTGCCAAGATCACCCGTTTCTCTGTTAGATTTCTTTCTCCAGCTGATTTTTTGACAACTGTCCCTATCTTCTGGCACCGCTCGCTCGAGAGAGGCGATTGTCCCGCTCTGCTCTGGGCTGGGACTGCGCTCTCTTCAAGCCCTGGGGGCAATTTTGGATGCCACAGCGTCAGAAAGACCTCAGGCTATTGGAGAAATGTCCAAAGGAGGGACACAGGGATAGCGAAGAGGCTGGAGGGAAAGCCATACAAAGAGTGGCTCAGGGCATTTGGTTCAGCTGCAGAGAGGACACTGAGCTCACACCTCACTTGGGACCTCTCAGCTCCTCCCAAGGGCAGCACAGGGACAGCTTTGCTCTCTGCTCTCTGCGACCAGGGACAGGAGCCAAGGGAATGCCAGGAGCTGTGTCAGGGGACGATTAGGCTGGCTATCAAGGAAAGGTTTTTTTCCTCAGAGGCTGGTCGGGCACTGAATAGGTTCTCCAGGCAATGGGCACAGCCCCAAGGCTGCCAGAGATCCAGGAGCGTTTGGCCAATGCTCTCAGGGATGCAGAGGGTGGGACTGTTGGAGTGTCTGTGCAGGGCCAGGAGTTGGACTTTGACGATCCCTAGGGGTCCCTTCCGACTCAGGAAACTCTTACCATTTTCCCCTCTTTCCTCTCCTTGCACAATGCTCTCAGCTTACTGTTCCACCGCATGCTCCACTTCTGAAACCTCCGCTACTTCTTTCCAGTTCAAGCACAGTTCTACTGGTTACAATCCAAAGATAGACAGATTGAAAAACAACCAAAAAGAAACACCTGTTTGGAATGTCGTGGTCTTATCTGCATCTCCAACTATGAAGTCGATTGTGCCTTGCAAGTTCTAAAAGCAAAACAACAACAACAAAAAACACCCACCACACCGTTTTAACATAGGGATTTGCCTTCTTCTAAGAAATCCATATCCCTTCTCAAAATGGATCTATTTCAGGAAGAGATCATCTTGAATAGATCACTTACTACCTAAAGAACCTGGAACACTCAAATCCGTAATGATAAGCCTGTTACCTTGTCGTTTTCTGTTCCAAAGGCAAATGCATTTGCTCAAGTGCCGTTTGTAACAAGGACAGAGCTCAAAGTGTGGCTCTGAGAAATGTTTTGGTTTCCCTCTCCTATCTTCATCAAAAGCACTTTCTTCAATGGCTGAAACAATACTTGATACAGTCTGAATTTTAAAGGTCATGAAAATTTTCTCCAAAGTGAAAAATTAATATAGCAGTCAGGTTTGAAACCAACGGGAATTTTTGTTTTACCTGTTTGAAGATTCCCTTCACACTAAAATGCTGGCTGATGGATACCTAGAAGAAATCAATTCCCACAAAATGCTTCTGGGTAAGCCATTACGTCATCCATTACAATTTGCTTCAGTGTCCCGTTCCTGTCCAATTGAAGGTCCCTGTTTAAGAGACTCAAGTGCGGAGAGAAATAAAATTAAATATGACTACAGTGCCTTTAAATCGAAATCGAACTTCCTGATCAATCTCATAAAACCTTTAGGCTAAATGTTGCCATTGATCTGTTTCTACTGAACACAATCACGTCCTGGCTTGTTAGAGATTAGTTCATTACAAAGAAAGAAACGCAGAGAAGTTAAAATATTTCCAAAGAAGCATTTGACATCCTTCCTTTTGGATGGGGAACCACACCAACACTGCTTACATAAGAGGTCAAATGACTGTCTTCCATGTTAGTTCTGCACTGTGCTCAGCGGAGCCTTTCTGGTTTATTTGCCTTTGACTTGGACATAAAGCTGAGTCTTGATTCAAGAAAAATCAATATTCACACTTGTTTTCATTTACACGGACATTGGCTTGGTCTCCTAAACAAAGAGAATGATGGGGAATTTTTGTACGAGTTCAGATAGGTAACATTCTCTTTCCGCAACCTGGCATTGTATTTTCACTTGGTCTGTTACCTCTGGCTTTGTTTTAACGGCTCAAATTATTAGGAAGAGTATCAAACCTCCAGCTCTAACCACAGTCCCACTGCGAGGTGTGTGAAGGTATGTGCATCTGCCCCTCAGGTCCACACTGCTCTTCTAATGTGCCTCTGATCGAGCAGGTAGGAAAGACCTCCTGGGTGTGTGAACAGTGCTGCTTCCTCTACGGCTTCAGAGCTGCTGCTAAGCTCTTCAGGAAGGAGAGCGGTATTGTACCCATTTTTAGATGGTTTTTAAAGTTGCCGGTGCTTGGCTGTCTTAAACGTCTGAGTTCCTAGAACTTTGAATGAGATCAAATCTATGAGTGAAGAGATGATGGTGCAGACCAACTTCTGATTCCGGTGATCCAAGAATCTGCACTACTACTTTTACCTTCTGAATAAGGCATGGATGTGATGGTATGCACAGTAATACTGATGTGCTATGGTTTTTGAATGATAGCAGTCTTCCTTTGTCCCATTCCTAAACCGTGGGCATTATTTGCCTTAACCTTGTTCAGTAGGGACATTATTCTATATTCTTACATGAAGTGAAAAGCACTCTTTTTCCATACCTTCACACAACAGCATTAAAACAAGGCCTAAGTAGTACAACCAATGTTCAAAGATGCTCTACCTTTTAAGTTTACAAAACATACCAAATTCATACCTTGTTCTAAGTTGATCTCAAGAAGAAAGGGTGTTCTCCAAATACTCCTTCAGCTCTTCCTCACAGCTCACCGTTTGCCTTTTTTCTAAGATTGTATCCAGATCACTTTCATCATCTAAGGCCACATAAAAAAGCTAGTAAAAATGGTTTCGTAGATACTAAAATCTCCCCAGCTCTTTAGGATTCAAGGAAGTTAATTATGCACATATCTTCTACACCCAGAAGAGAAAGCTACCTCAGCAAAACTCATCGCCTATGAAAATCTTCCTAGATAATGAACACCTCTGACACTGCCACCCCAAGTTGGTGTTCTGAAACAATGAGAACCTCACATCCAATCAGACTCTAGACCTGCACAAGATCTCGTCATAGCAACTTGCAGCCACTTTCTACAGAAAGCAGCAGTGATCTCTATCGCTGTTGCCATACCAACAATAAGACAGGACTGTCCATTCAGCGTGAATCAAGCAGTTAGCAAAAATGCACCTGACAGAATGAAACTGAAGAGGAGAAATTCCCATCTAAAAGTCAAAGATTACATTTTTAATTTTATAGCAGGTATTTTGAATTTCAGAGGGCTCTTTGCATTAAGAAGTCCTGTCTTTATAGCACACCCTTGTTTTTATGTTTCTACCTGGATTATGGCCATTTAGCCGTCTCCTTCAAATCACTCCAAAGAAAAACATTCAAGTGAACAAGTTCTTTCTAAACTGCTGGAAGGTGAAATGAATGAGTAAGAGGATATGTAACATGATAAAAGGCTGCCTGGAATTTTACGACTGGTATCCAACATGGCGTCTTCTATCTGGAGAGTAAAAAAAAATCAGTCTCCAAGTAAACTGGTAAGAATGCGGATTCTCAAAACTTCTGTTTATTCTGGCACCATAAAGCACCAAATCACATTCTATAATTTATCCCTTTAGAAACAACTGCCCGACTTTTTTTATGTATAGAAAAGATTGGAAGACATTTGGGAGATCATTTCCAGCTCTTCCTGAAGTCTGATCTTAAGCAGACTGGGCCATATGTCATTCATCGCTATCCTATGTATTTCAGATAGAAATGATCATAAAAATACAATCTATTTCTATTACAAATAATAAACACAAGAATTATGAACACTTCCACATGAAACTCTTCCACACCAAACTGTTTCTCTGGAGTGTTTTGTCACACTATGGACCTCTTTCTAAGGTGACATCAACAGCCTACCACGCAGAAGGCATTGCAGGTGGGAGCACAGGAAGAACAGACTAATCCCAAGGAGTGATGAAGATATATGTCATCAAATAAAAGAAACGTACATCCACGTGCTCCACTTCTTCAAACCTACATTTTCGTTTCTCAGTCATCTGAAGCATGTTGGAGTGCACAACTTCAGCATCTTCTGCTGTGCAAATGTTCACATCCAACAGGGTCATCTGAAGGAAAAGAAGAACAAATTATTGACATGCACAGAAGAAATACTGTGTGGCTTTCAGAGAGCCTGGCTAAACGTAGTGTTTCTTTTCTTGTGATGGACAGAGATAGATTCAGCCTCCCACATGCCATATTAGATTACTAAACAATACCATCTGGTTGGACACAAAGGGAGAAATTGAGGCAGAGGTGGAATTTCTTTCCCAAGATAAGACAGATTTAGCACAAGGGCTGAGGCTCCTTGCATCTTCCACATTCATGTAGGACAGCACTCCCTTCATTACTGGCATTTGTTACGGCTTTTCCACATTTCAAGCACAAATACCAACTACTACTGTGAAACCAAACGGATGGCTTACTTTTTGAACAGAGTAAGGCGGAGGTTAAAAAGGAATTCCACTTGTTATCTCACTGTCTGGTGCATCTTTACTCTCTCTAATGACACATTGGACCACGGCTATCACAGCCAAAAGCTGTGGCACTCAACTTGCACATCTGCCCTTTCTCCTGACATTTGCCCTCGACCAGCTCATACTGGATGCTCATTTTCTCCACGCACTCCACATTAGGGCTGTCTGAATGATACGGAACAGACCACAGTCAAAATTCCCATCTTTCACAGTGCAGTGTGACATGGAAACATGACAGAGGCCATGTGCTGAATCTCAGCACACGGAACAGATGCCAGCAGTGCCTACAGACACCAGACATTACCAGCCAAAGAAATCAAGACATTTTCATACACAGCTGTTTCTCATTATGCTTCAAAGTAGCAAGGTACTTAACAATCGCTACCAACTTCTTTGCTACCATACAGGCTACAAACATCCCAACTGGATGTGCT
The DNA here is from genome assembly GCF_052056855.1 of Sturnus vulgaris. Classification (NCBI taxonomy): domain Eukaryota; kingdom Metazoa; phylum Chordata; class Aves; order Passeriformes; family Sturnidae; genus Sturnus; species Sturnus vulgaris. Next base: position 54,043 of record NW_028276720.1, on the reverse strand, counting down.
CTGGAGCAAGAGAAGGCAGACACAGAGCGGGAAGGCATGCTGCAAGGACACAGAGAAAGGAAGTATCTCCAATACTTCCCCTCTTCTTCTCATACTTCCCCTCTTCTTCTCCAGGAGTTAAAAAGGAGTATTTTTGTATGACTGAGAAGGGATCCACGTCAAAATTAACATTTGATTTCCCCCAGATTCATTCTAACCGAGCCAGTTCCTGCTAGATCTCCCCATGCACAGGTGTTTGTACTGGCCAAAGGAAAGCCATGCCACAGGCAGCTTCTTTGGCTCTTACTGCCACCTCCAAGCAACTGAGAAGGTATGTGGCAACACACGGAACAAAGAATAGAGCAAACATGCACTCTCAAAGCAACCGTCTGCCTCATCGTTGCCCAGGAGAAAAGAAAATATTGCTTGAATTCCAGACTGTTCTTAGGATTTCCCGACCTACCTAGACTTTTGTTTCAATTCTCCAGAGTTCTGCACCATTCGTTTCCATCAGATTTGGCACGTGTTGGAGGCAACAGGGTGCTATCAAAGCAGGAAACAAGAGTCAGGTATCCTAAAATACAAACCAGTCAGTACTTCAAATATAAAATTATGAATCCGAATATCCATACTACTGGGCGTTCTTTTATTTACAGCCATCTTGGCAATGAAAATAAACCTGAGATTGTTGTTGTTCAAGGCCAACTGTTTACTGCCCGATAAGGAACTAACTGTCATCTACCTGGTTCCTACATCCACCGTAAAAAACCTCCCTGTAAAGATCGTAATGCATTGCACCCACACCAATGTGTCTTGTGTTCAGGATGGATATTCAAACGTAGCAACGTTAGATTTCTATCCAGACTCCTCTCTTCATTTATTCCGCAAATAAAATCCCACGCCATGGAGAAAAAAATGCCTTGACAAAAACACCAAGTTCTAGCTCTCCACCCCTCTTTGCCCATTTCTGCTATGTTTCGAGATTTACTTCTGCATTCCTCCATTTTTAGAGCCTGATCGCCACCTATTAAGTGTAGCTGGGGCACTGAAAATCAAGAATGCATTTTTTCCATTCAAAAGAGCTGTACAGAAATAGATGTAGACCCTGCCTTACTGCTGCATTTAGCAATCACACATTGACAGGAAGCAAAGTGCATTTTGTAGCCAAGTCCTTCATTAACTCCAGCAACAATTGTTTTCCTTTATGCTATACCCTCTTTTGCCATACCCGATATATTGCAAAACCTTCAGTCTCTCTTCACTGAGTACCATCTGCTCCTTTATCAACTTTTCCATTTCCATATTCACAGTTGGGGGATTCTGTATTTCTTCACTTGCCATAAATTCTCTGCAGGATGGAAAGTAGATATGTAGGATGGAATCACATGATATATGTGATATCATACGTGGTATCACGTAGAAAGAAAAAATGATCAAGTATTACTTTAACAGAAACCAAAAGTGAACACTAGCCTCTTGGTGTTGCTCATTGTCCAAAAGAAGACTGCCAAATTTCTGACCTGAAACTCTGAACTCCACACTTCTTTTGCATGAGCTTCCAGTCCCTTGCCATTTCAGTTGATGCCATTTTTCTTTCTCAAGCTCTGATTTCATTCGATTCAAGAGTAGCTTGGCAGTTGCCCTCTCATTATCCAGCAGTGCTCCGTTTATATTCTGTGTATTAAAAAACAAAACCAGAAGTAGAAGCAGCATACAACATGCAAAAACAAACCAAAAATTGTCTCTTCTACAGAAAATGAGGGGAGAAAAGAACACAAATGATAACCAATACCCCGTCAAGTAGAAATTTCTTCTATATTTCAGTGATTGATAGGCAGAAAAAATGAATTTCATCTGGGGAAAGAAAGACATTCTAGGAATATTCAGACTGCTATCTTGCCCCAGGTAAAACATTTACCATGGCCTTAGCGTTAATGAGCTTGTGAACATCAGCTGCCAAGAGGAAGGACATTTCCTCCAGTTTCACACAATACTTGGTCAGTACATCTGCTATCTGTGCAATCAAAGAATACAGAAAAGCAACAACAATGAAAAGTAGAACTCAAATATCAATTTCCCAAGTTAAAATCTACATGAACAAGACAATTTTTCCATTCAAGTGAATTCGATTTAATTAATTCATTAACTACATAAGTAGCATTCTCACGTTCAAGAGTAGAATTCAAAGAATCGACGTTGCTTCTTCTGAGACATTGAAGCCTGAGTAGATCCCAACTTCAAATCTAGTAGGACGGCATGAAAGCAATACCTGCTACATTTAGTACATGTAAACTACAAAGAACATCTAGAACAGCTCTAAAAGATGCACAAACCCATGAACTTTGAAGGAGACGCTAGCAAGAAATGTGGAAATAGGCTTTATCTGCCCAGTGCTTTTCCCAAAAGCACGGGCACTCCTTGGCGTCAGTGAGAGTCTCTGTCTCATTACTCAGCAGCTGGCTTAGGGTAAAAAAGGATGCATGCAATCACTTCATTCCTGTTCATGACATAAACTTACTGCATCATCATGGAAGCCATTTACTTGGAAATATAGCCTAAAAAATAGGTGTCAGACTGGGTACATATCTAGATTGCTATGAGCAAAACCAATTTCTTTTTAACAGGAAAGCCATACAATATGCCTGCCATGGCAAATATTAGTCTACTAGCCCTGCACTTCAACGGGCAGTGAGCAGTTCATGACACCAAGTTTACGTTTGGCAAGGAGACAGTCTATTTATTACAAGCCCCTAGTTCTAGAACCAAGAATACAGGAGTTGCTCATTCCCAATGAAAATCTGTCCATTTCATACCTTTGGGGTTTTATGCTTCTGTTCTTTACCTGTCTTGAGTGTGGCTTTCTTGTGAAGTCACTGATGGGTGTTTTTCCAACACATTTCTGCTGATTACACGGTAATTGCGTGGCATCAGCAGACATCTCTGAATGTCTCTTGAAAGTATGCTTTTTACTCTTCCTAGAGGACCTTGTCTTCTTCTTTCCTTCACCCAAAAGGTGGGCTAAGTGAGCCTTCAAAGAACCATCATCTCAACAATTAGAATTCTTTCAAACCTACTGAATGGAGAACAGAGACAAAAAAATTTTAAAAAGACTAGTACGCGAAAGACAACAGAAGAGAAAGGTAAAATAATGAATCCTACATGCCACGTGCATAACTCTCTTCATTCAAGGCTATTTTCAAAATGAGAAAAAAAAAAAAAAAAAAAGATCATCTTTTCCTCAGAGAGGAAAAGTGGAGTAACTGGATTGTGTTGCCTTGCCTACAGTTACCAGAAAAGTCAACAGCTGAGTTGAAAACTCCTGAAGCTGGCTAACTACACCTCTAAATGTTTTACTACTGTGTTATGATTCTGTCTTCAGTTAATAGAACCCGATATACAACAAAGAGATGGGAGCACATGGAGATGCATTGGAGAGCCTACGCTGGAGGTAACACATTCATTTTTTACTCAAACAAATCCAAATTAGAAATGTTGAAAATTACCTGGGGCCATTTCAACAGCCAGCAAACTGACTAACACAACCAATCTTTGGCTTCTATTCAATCCTTTGCTTGTTTTACCTGGACCTTGAAGATCTGTCTGCAGCCTTCCTCTCTGCAAATATATCACACTCGTCCTATTGAGAACCCATGGCTCATCACAGCTGCTTCGCCACGCCTGCTTCCAGAAGAACTGGCAACTACAAGCTGGGAGCCAAGAGATACAACACTTCACTTGGAAAAGGGCCTTCCATGAATCCTAGAATCCCAGAATGGTTTGGACTGGAAGCGACCTTAGAGACAAATTATCTTCTTCCCACATCCTGACACGGGCAGGGACACTTTTCCACTAGTCCAGGTTGCTCCATGTCCGCTCCAGCCTGGCCCTGGACGCTTCCTGCCATGGGGCTCCTACACAGCCTCTTTGAGCAACATGTGCCTCAGCACCCACCCAAGGAAGAATTCCTTTCCAATATCCCATCTATCCCAGCCCTCTGGCAGTTTGAAGCTATTCCCCCTTGTCCTGCGAGTCCAGACCCTTTTCCAAAGTCCCTCCCCAGCTATCTTGGAGCCCCAGCAGGCACTGCAAAGGGCTCGAAGATCTCCCTGGAGCCTTCTGTTCTCCAGATTGGACACCCTCAGCTCTCCCAGACTGTCCTAGAGCAAAGAAGCTCCACCTTTCAAAGCACCTTAGACGCCTCCTACCGGCCAAACTCGATGGCAACGCTGACCTTCCGGGCCCTACGGATATCGCTTCCGGTGTCGCTCGGAGTCACTCCCGGCTCTCTTCCCGCCCCCCATGGGGCCCTCAGGCGATGCCGCTCCTACGCCACTTCTGCCGCTGTCAGACCAACGGGGGGGCGGGGGGCCAGCCCAGACTCATCCACAATCCACACTGTCCTCGGCGGCTGCTGCGGGCTCATGGCGGCCCACACACCCGGAAGCAGAGCTCCGAACACAGAGGATCATAGCCCCACATTTGTGTTCGTCTCTGCACAAGGCAGGCCAGTCTTGCCATGCCCGGACTTTTCAGTTCAGCACGAGAATGAGAATACACCTGCGCCATGGGGGAGGAAACCTCTAAAGACTCCCTCATACGTGGTCGCTCAACTTAATGCCTAGGCACTTGCCATTCCTAAGGCTACACTAAAGCCTTTTTTACCTTGCGGGTAAGAAATGCCGTTGTTCTCGTGTGCAGCTAAAGGCGCAGCACAGGCAGGCCGGGGCAAAAGCTGGGGCAGAGCCCTTCCTCACTCCTTCGCTGTGCTGTACTCCATGCAGCTAGAGCGAAGCGAGAAGGACGCGAGGAAGAAAAAGGCGTTCTTAAAGTAGCACCCTGGCAGCAGCCCTGAAAAGGCGCATAACACACGGCGTCTCGCTGCCCTCCGTTCTACATACTCGCGGCTCCCTCTGCCGACTTGCAAAAGTTGCTACCAGAGCAGAGGCGGCCAGATTGAAGAGGCAGTGCCTAGGTTCACCTTCTCCTTACTGCACGTAAGCCACGTCCAGCTCCTCGCTGCACTCTGGATTTCCCTTCTCCGAGGCACTTACCGTGGTGCTGTGTGCAACTCGGCGCCTAGAAGCGACCGCCAATGCTTTCACAGCGGGCTGCAAGGGAACCAAGGAGCAGCACAAGCAGCAGTGCTTCAGCTTGCTCCTTCCGACTGCTAAGGGCACTTGGGAAGGCAAGCGAGAGTCAACCACCTTCCTCTCCTAGTAGCCTGTAACGTGGTGCACACAAGCACGGGACTAGTGCCGCTTCGTTCACCGCCCTCGCCCAAGCGTGGAGCCGCTTTCACTTGCCGGCGGCCAGAAGCCGCTGCAAGGGCGCCACACAACCACAAGTGCGCCGGCAGCCAAGAGCTAGAGAACGCTGCTTCTGCCCAAGCCCGCCTAGGGCGTGCACCTTTGTTCTCAGAGCTCCGTGCAACAGTCTGCCTCTCTCGCAGTTCGAATGGAAAACGAAAGCTTTTCGCCTACGCCCTTCACAGAGATCCGTTGCCAGGACGAGAATGCCTTGTGGCCGGAGCTCGCCCCCGCCGCGAGGAAGCTGCTATTAGCACCGCGTTGCAGGGACACGTCTCGCTTCTTGACTACGTGCTCAGCGCTCTCCGAATTCGCCGCTAGCTCCACGGTCTTTCTCAGCTGCAAGTAGCAGCGCTCACAGTACATAGAGCTTCGCAAGGACCGAAGACCCGGAGGGAAGTATCGCACTCGAAAATGTGCCAGGATAGAGACGTTCTACACTGAGTAGAGACACAGACAGACAGAGAGTTCTACACTGCCCCTTCTCGTCGGCCATCTTGTGCTCTGCTGCCTCTGCTGTGACGAATAGGTCCTTGAAAGGCGAGCGACAGCGGCTCTCCAGGCACTGAAGAGAGTTCCCTAGGGACTTTTCGATGTAAAACTTTTTCCACCTCCAAAAATACATGGGTAAGTCCTAAAAGTTTTGGTTTTCTTAAGAATAGTTTCGCCCAAGTTTTGCTGTTCTAAACACCCATGGTTTCAGTCTTCACTTAACTGCTTGTTTCTGTCTTTTTGGCTAGTGGCAATCTAATTCTAAGGTAACTAGATGTGTTGGAAATCCATAAATTACATCTCAAGTTAGGTGGGAAAATTGGCTCGGAAGAAAATGGAATTGAGAATTTGGAAAGAATCCAGAGTGAGCTGATGTCACAATCCGAGATTCCCTTGGCTTCCAAATCCTTTCATTTGTGTTTTTGTGGGCTTTTTGAAGGCGGTGTACAGTTGAAGCCATGATTTAGCTGCGGTGAGACCTGCTCTGCTGTAAAAGCATTATTTTCTCAGTGAGCATGGACAACAGTTAGAGTGTCGTCTTTTAAGATTCCCTGCACTCCACTTATGGTGGCAAAAGCAGTGCCTTGACTGTAATCATAAAAGTGATTACAGCTTCATTGCTTTGACATCATGTAGGATGCTTCCTCCATCTGCTGTGGTCAGCATTAAGTAACAGATTTCTCAGTTTCTAGGAAGAGTCTAGCAAACAATCACCTTGCTCCTTCTCTTGCATTTATTCATCACTGCTATGCTGCTATACAGACAGGTAGTCTGTTTATGATTCAACAATTCAATGGGACATCAAGTAAATAACAAAGCAAAACTAACTACCGAAAGCACTATAAGGGCCAGAGATTAGCTTGGATCAAAACAGGTATTCTCCTAGCATTGTTTACAAACGAGTCAGCATGTGAAACAGAAGGCACAATGTAGTTTGTGCCTTGTTTTGGGCATGCCCGAAAGAAGGAAATTCTGATTTCACATACGGGAAAAGAAATGTTGACATTTGAATGAGATTGTTCATACCCCAGTAAAGGTTGCTTTGAAAGGTTGTGGAAGTCCTGTTAGGAAACATGGCTTTACAAGTCCTTTCCACCAGGAGACAACAGCTGCAGAACATCTGGGTGTGCCAGTGTTGAGAGCACCAGCAAAGATCAAAGTGGAGAAGTTGGTGAACAATGGCAGTGGCCTGGCGGAGGGCAAGTGGGGTGCTGGCTGTGGGACCAGGGGAGTCCTGACTGATTTAGGAGGCGTGTGATGGTCTGTGCCAGCAAGCGGAGTAGTGCTGTGGCCTTGGCACACTGCTAATACTGGAATTCAGTGGGGTCACTGGGCAGGCTGAGTGTGTGAGCTGCTGGAGGGACCCAGGTTGCCCACATGTAAACATCCAGTCTCACTCTTGCCAGCCACAGAAAGGAGCAGGATGTGGCTGCTGGCGATGCCTGTCACGTATACGCAGTGTATATGTGTGCTATCCCAGCCTGCTGGGAACACTTCTTCTTTGGGACTGCTTGGGCTGAGGGAGAGAAAGCAGTGGTAGTTTCTGAGGTTTCGAGTTTGTTCGAGTTTCTCAGGCTGTTTCTGGAGCCACCCCGAGTTCTCTTCCTTGAAGCATTTCAAGTCCTGCTAATTTTCAAAATTCAAACAGACACAGCCCTAAGCTAGTTGATCTGACTTCAGAGCTATTCTTACGCTGAGCTGTTGCATGATCTGATCTCCTGAGATGTCTTCCATCTCAGTTTATGACCTGGTTCTTGTGAAAAGTAGGATCTTTTAGCCTGGAGAAGAGAGGTTTCTGGAGAGACAGTATTGTGGCCTTTGAATATGTAAAGAGGGTATAAGACAAATGGAGAAAGACTTTTTAGGAAAGTTTGCAGAGACAGGACAAGGGGCCATGCTTTCAAACTGAGACTAGGTTTAGATTGGCTAAAAGGAAAAACTTTTCTACAGTGAAGCTGGTGAGACACTCAAACGGGTGTTCCAGAGAAGTTGTGGATGCCCCATCATTGAGAGTGCTCCTTATCAGTTTGGCTAGTCTTGAGCAATTTGATCTACTGTAAGATCTACCTGGCAAGGAAGTTGGACTAGATGATCTTTAATCACAGACTGTTGTATGATTCCGTGGAAGACAGAATGCAATAAAGTTCATATTTCAGATTTTGGCGCAGACATATTTATTATTTCTCACTTTATGCATCATTGCAATGACAACTTGTTAGCTTCTGAAATGATTAGCTGAGATTGATTTCCTTCCTTAGTTTCATTTTCTCTGTTATTCCTTCACTCTTGGACTTTTTTTTTCACTAGATTCCCTCTTTCAGTAAACTGCCCTTAAGTATCACTTTGCTCCCCACCTGGCTTTTTTTTTTTTTTTCAATGACACCTTTTCACTGGTTCGTTTTGGGCCTTTGCTGCTTGAAGTCCAGCAGCCTCCTTGTCTGAGCATTACGGAGCTTTCTTTACAGCTTCATCACTATGCAAAAAGCCATAAATTACTGTGTTCCATCTCACATACCATCAAGTATCACACTAATATTCCCTCTGCTGAATAGCTGGTTGGTTTACATAGACCAGCCAAATACCAGGAAATCCAGATGGCAGCAAGAATCTTTTAGACTACTCCCGCTGTTCATTTAAATTCTGGAGAAGTCACGTGAGGTATCACATTCTCTTGAAAGAAGTGTCTATCATCTCGGACATTCTAGAATGGGCTATTAATATTGTCATGAGTTTCTGGCTAGACTTTTTAGTATGCAAATTCAAATTCAAATGATCTGAAATGATAGAACTTCAAAAAATTTTTTTTCCCAGAATCGAAGTATGATGGAGTTCCATAGGGAGAATCTTAATCTTAGTTATTCTATTCCATCTCACATCATGGCTGGGGGCAGGGAGAAGGGAGTATCTTTGGGGGACAATGGGTTCCGGTGTAGTCAGCTGGGCAGAGGAGCCATCAGGTATTTTCTGTTGTTGGGCGGGGGGGGGGGGGGGGGGGGGATTCGTGTGAACTCTTCCTTTCTTGTACCCTGCCACTAGTATTGTTGCTAAAATTGTTTGTTTTCTCATCCAAGTGACAAAATCAGCACACTTAATGAGGGATGAAGAGGGAGCAGCGACCTCAGAACAGGAGGAAGAAGAAGCAGAGCCTGCTGTCCTCCAGAAGAAAAAAACACTACCAGCCAATTTTGCATCATCTGTGAACTTCCTGGGCGTGTACTCTATCCCCTTGTCCAGAACACTGAGCAAGATATTAAACAGGACTGGGCCCAAGACTGAGCCTTGGGGACCAGCTGGATGAACTCTATTTCCTACCACTCTGTGGGCCTGGCCATCACCCAGTTTGTCACCCAGCAAACAGCCCACCCATGCAAACCATAAGCAGACAGTTTCTTCAGGAGAATGATGTGAGACTCATTGCAAAAAGGATCAGGGAGATGCCTAGGAAGAGTCTCAGGTGAATCCAGGAGACTATAGTGGAGGAAGGACGCGAGGAAGAAGAAGGCGTTCTTAAAGTAGCACCCTGGCAGCAGCCCTGAAAGGGCGCATAACACACGGCGTCTCGCTGCCCTCCGTTCTACATACTCGCAGCTCCCTCTGCCGACTTGCAAAAGTTGCTACCAGAGCAGAGGCGGCCAGATTGAAGAGGCAGTGCCTAGGTTCACCTTCTCCTTACTGCACGTAAGCCACGTCCAGCTCCTCGCTGCACTCTGGATTTCCCTTCTCCGAGGCACTTACCGTGGTGCTGTGTGCAACTCGGCGCCTAGAAGCGACCGCCAAAGCTTTCCCAGCGGGTTGCAAGGGAACCACGGAGCAGCACAAGCAGCAGTGCTTCAGCTTGCTCCTTCCGACTGCTAAGGGCACTTGGGAAGGCAAGCGAGAGTCAACCACCTTCCTCTCCTAGTAGCCTGTAACGTGGTGCACACAAGCACGGGACTAGTGGCGCTTCGTTCACCGCCCTCGCCTAAGCGTGGAGTCGCTTTCACTTGCCGGCGGCCAGAAGCCGCTGCAAGGGCGCCACACAACCACAAGTGCGCCGGCAGCCAAGAGCTAGAGAACGCTGCTTCTGCCCAAGCCCGCCTAGGGCGTGCACCTTTGTTCTCAGAGCTCCGTGCAACAGTCTGCCTCTCTCGCACTTCAAATGGAAAACGAAAGCTTTTCGCCTACGCCCTTCACAGAGATCCGTTGCCAGGACGAGAATGTCTTGTGGCCGGAGCTCGCCCCCGCCGCGAGGAAGCTGCTATTAGCACCGCGTTGCAGGGACACGTCTCGCTTCTTGACTACGTGCTCAGCGCTCTCCGAATTCGCCGCTAGCTCCACGGTCTTTCTCAGCTGCAAGTAGCAGCGCTCACAGTACATAGAGCTTCGCAAGGACCGAAGACCCGGAGGGAAGTATCGCACAGGAAAATGTACCAGGACAGAGACGTGTTCTACGTTGTCCCTTCTCGTCATGCAGTTTGTGCCTCTGCTGCTTGTGCTGTTAGGAATCGCTCCTTGAAAGACGAGCGAGAGCGTCCTTCCGGGTGCATTGCACTGAGTCGAGTGCTCGCTCGGGACTTTGCTCCCGGGGCCAAGGCAAGAGGGCGTGCTTGCCCGCAGAACTGAGAACACGCTGTTGGGCAGAGCTGCAACTGACCGCCGGAGTTCAGCTGTCGCCGGACGGCAGAAGGCGAAGAACGAAGCCGCTTGCGAGCGGCGCAGTGCAGCGAAGAGCTCTCCGAATTCGCCGCTTGCTCCACGGTCCTTCTCAGCTGCGAGTAGCAGCGCTCGCAGTACACGGAGCTTCGCAAGGCCCGAAGACCCGGAGGGAAGTATCGCACACGAAAATGTGCCAGGACAGAGACGTGTTCTACGTTGTCCCTTCTCGTCATGCAGTTTGTGCCTCTGCTGCTTCTGCTGTTAGGAATCGCTCCTTGAAAGACGAGCGAGAGCGTCCTTCCGGGTGCATTGCACTGAGTCGAGTGCTCGCTCGGGACTTTGCTCCCGGGGCCAAGGCAAGAGGGCGTGCTTGCCCGCAGAACTGAGAACACGCTGTTGGGCAGAGCTGCAACTGACCGCCGGAGTTCAGCTGTCGCCGGACGGCAGAAGGCGAAGAACGAAGCCGCTTGCGAGCGGCGCAGTGCAGCGAAGAGCTCTCCGAATTCGCCGCTTGCTCCACGGTCCTTCTCAGCTGCGAGTAGCAGCGCTCGCAGTACACGGAGCTTCGCAAGGCCCGAAGACCCGGAGGGAAGTATCGCACACGAAAATGTGCCAGGACAGAGACGTGTTCTACGTTGTCCCTTCTCGTCATGCAGTTTGTGCCTCTGCTGCTTGTGCTGTTAGGAATCGCTCCTTGAAAGACGAGCGAGAGCGTCCTTCCGGGTGCATTGCACTGAGTCGAGTGCTCGCTCGGGACTTTGCTCCCGGGGCCAAGGCAAGAGGGCGTGCTTGCCCGCAGAACTGAGAACACGCTGTTGGGCAGAGCTGCAACTGACCGCCGGAGTTCAGCTGTCGCCGGACGGCAGAAGGCGAAGAACGAAGCCGCTTGCGAGCGGCGCAGTGCAGCGAAGAGCTCTCCGAATTCGCCGCTAGCTCCACGGTCCTTCTCAGCTGCGAGTAGCAGCGCTCGCAGTACACGGAGCTTCGCAAGGCCCGAAGACCCGGAGGGAAGTATCGCACACGAAAATGTGCCAGGACAGAGACGTGTTCTACGTTGTCCCTTCTCGTCATGCAGTTTGTGCCTCTGCTGCTTGTGCTGTTAGGAATCGCTCCTTGAAAGACGAGCGAGAGCGTCCTTCCGGGTGCATTGCACTGAGTCGAGTGCTCGCTCGGGACTTTGCTCCCGGGGCCAAGGCAAGAGGGCGTGCTTGCCCGCAGAACTGAGAACACGCTGTTGGGCAGAGCTGCAACTGACCGCCGGAGTTCAGCTGTCGCCGGACGGCAGAAGGCGAAGAACGAAGCCGCTTGCGAGCGGCGCAGTGCAGCGAAGAGCTCTCCGAATTCGCCGCTTGCTCCACGGTCCTTCTCAGCTGCGAGTAGCAGCGCTCGCAGTACACGGAGCTTCGCAAGGCCCGAAGACCCGGAGGGAAGTATCGCACACGAAAATGTGCCAGGACAGAGACGTGTTCTACGTTGTCCCTTCTCGTCATGCAGTTTGTGCCTCTGCTGCTTCTGCTGTTAGGAATCGCTCCTTGAAAGACGAGCGAGAGCGTCCTTCCGGGTGCATTGCACTGAGTCGAGTGCTCGCTCGGGACTTTGCTCCCGGGGCCAAGGCAAGAGGGCGTGCTTGCCCGCAGAACTGAGAACACGCTGTTGGGCAGAGCTGCAACTGACCGCCGGAGTTCAGCTGTCGCCGGACGGCAGAAGGCGAAGAACGAAGCCGCTTGCGAGCGGCGCAGTGCAGCGAAGAGCTCTCCGAACTCGCCTCTTGCTCCACGGTCCTTCTCAGCTGCGAGTAGCAGCGCTCGCAGTACACGGAGCTTCGCAAGGCCCGAAGACCCGGAGGGAAGTATCGCACACGAAAATGTGCCAGGACAGAGACGTGTTCTACGTTGTCCCTTCTCGTCATGCAGTTTGTGCCTCTGCTGCTTGTGCTGTTAGGAATCGCTCCTTGAAAGACGAGCGAGAGCGTCCTTCCGGGTGCATTGCACTGAGTCGAGTGCTCGCTCGGGACTTTGCTCCCGGGGCCAAGGCAAGAGGGCGTGCTTGCCCGCAGAACTGAGAACACGCTGTTGGGCAGAGCTGCAACTGACCGCCGGAGTTCAGCTGTCGCCGGACGGCAGAAGGCGAAGAACGAAGCCGCTTGCGAGCGGCGCAGTGCAGCGAAGAGCTCTCCGAATTCGCCGCTAGCTCCACGGTCCTTCTCAGCTGCGAGTAGCAGCGCTCGCAGTACACGGAGCTTCGCAAGGCCCGAAGACCCGGAGGGAAGTATCGCACACGAAAATGTGCCAGGACAGAGACGTGTTCTACGTTGTCCCTTCTCGTCATGCAGTTTGTGCCTCTGCTGCTTGTGCTGTTAGGAATCGCTCCTTGAAAGACGAGCGAGAGCGTCCTTCCGGGTGCATTGCACTGAGTCGAGTGCTCGCTCGGGACTTTGCTCTCGGGGCCAAGGCAAGAGGGCGTGCTTGCCCGCAGAACTGAGAACACGCTGTTGGGCAGAGCTGCAACTGACCGCCGGAGTTCAGCTCTCGCCGGACGGCAGAAGGCGAAGAACGAAGCCGCTTGCGAGCGGCGCAGTGCAGCGAAGAGCTCTCCGAATTCGCCGCTAGCTCCACGGTCCTTCTCAGCTGCGAGTAGCAGCGCTCGCAGTACACGGGGCTTCGCAAGGCCCGAAGACCCGGAGGGAAGTATCGCACACGAAAATGTGCCAGGACAGAGACGTGTTCTACGTTGTCCCTTCTCGTTATGCAGTTTGTGCCTCTGCTGCTTGTGCTGTTAGGAATCGCTCCTTGAAAGACGAGCGAGAGCGTCCTTCCGGGTGCATTGCACTGAGTCGAGTGCTCGCTCGGGACTTTGCTCTCGGGGCCAAGGCAAGAGGGCGTGCTTGCCCGCAGAACTGAGAACACGCTGTTGGGCAGAGCTGCAACTGACCGCCGGAGTTCAGCTGTCGCCGGACGGCAGAAGGCGAAGAACGAAGCCGCTTGCGAGCGGCGCAGTGCAGCGAAGAGCTCTCCGAATTCGCCGCTAGCTCCACGGTCCTTCTCAGCTGCGAGTAGCAGCGCTCGCAGTACACGGGGCTTCGCAAGGCCCGAAGACCCGGAGGGAAGTATCGCACACGAAAATGTGCCAGGACAGAGACGTGTTCTACGTTGTCCCTTCTCGTCATGCAGTTTGTGCCTCTGCTGCTTGTGCTGTTAGGAATCGCTCCTTGAAAGACGAGCGAGAGCGTCCTTCCGGGTGCATTGCACTGAGTCGAGTGCTCGCTCGGGACTTTGCTCTCGGGGCCAAGGCAAGAGGGCGTGCTTGCCCGCAGAACTGAGAACACGCTGTTGGGCAGAGCTGCAACTGACCGCCGGAGTTCAGCTCTCGCCGGACGGCAGAAGGCGAAGAACGAAGCCGCTTGCGAGCGGCGCAGTGCAGCGAAGAGCTCTCCGAATTCGCCGCTAGCTCCACGGTCCTTCTCAGCTGCGAGTAGCAGCGCTCGCAGTACACGGGGCTTCGCAAGGCCCGAAGACCCGGAGGGAAGTATCGCACACGAAAATGTGCCAGGACAGAGACGTGTTCTACGTTGTCCCTTCTCGTCATGCAGTTTGTGCCTCTGCTGCTTCTGCTGTTAGGAATCGCTCCTTGAAAGACGAGCGAGAGCGTCCTTCCGGGTGCATTGCACTGAGTCGAGTGCTCGCTCGGGACTTTGCTCTCCGGGCCAAGGCAAGAGGGCGTGCTTGCCCGCAGAACTGAGAACACGCTGTTGGGCAGAGCTGCAACTGACCGCCGGAGTTCAGCTCTCGCCGGACGGCAGAAGGCGAAGAACGAAGCCGCTTGCGAGCGGCGCAGTGCAGCGAAGAGCTCTCCGAATTCGCCGCTAGCTCCACGGTCCTTCTCAGCTGCGAGTAGCAGCGCTCGCAGTACACGGAGCTTCGCAAGGCCCGAAGACCCGGAGGGAAGTATCGCACACGAAAATGTGCCAGGACAGAGACGTGTTCTACGTTGTCCCTTCTCGTCATGCAGTTTGTGCCTCTGCTGCTTGTGCTGTTAGGAATCGCTCCTTGAAAGACGAGCGAGAGCGTCCTTCCGGGTGCATTGCACTGAGTCGAGTGCTCGCTCGGGACTTTGCTCCCGGGGCCAAGGCAAGAGGGCGTGCTTGCCCGCAGAACTGAGAACACGCTGTTGGGCAGAGCTGCAACTGACCGCCAGAGTTCAGCTGTCGCCGGACGGCAGAAGGCGAAGAACGAAGCCGCTTGCGAGCGGCGCAGTGCAGCGAAGAGCTCTCCGAATTCGCCGCTTGCTCCACGGTCCTTCTCAGCTGCGAGTAGCAGCGCTCGCAGTACACGGAGCTTCGCAAGGCCCGAAGACCCGGAGGGAAGTATCGCACACGAAAATGTGCCAGGACAGAGACGTGTTCTACGTTGTCCCTTCTCGTCATGCAGTTTGTGCCTCTGCTGCTTGTGCTGTTAGGAATCGCTCCTTGAAAGACGAGCGAGAGCGTCCTTCCGGGTGCATTGCACTGAGTCGAGTGCTCGCTCGGGACTTTGCTCCCGGGGCCAAGGCAAGAGGGCGTGCTTGCCCGCAGAACTGAGAACACGCTGTTGGGCAGAGCTGCAACTGACCGCCGGAGTTCAGCTGTCGCCGGACGGCAGAAGGCGAAGAACGAAGCCGCTTGCGAGCGGCGCAGTGCAGCGAAGAGCTCTCCGAATTCGCCGCTAGCTCCACGGTCCTTCTCAGCTGCGAGTAGCAGCGCTCGCAGTACACGGAGCTTCGCAAGGCCCGAAGACCCGGAGGGAAGTATCGCACACGAAAATGTGCCAGGACAGAGACGTGTTCTACGTTGTCCCTTCTCGTCATGCAGTTTGTGCCTCTGCTGCTTGTGCTGTTAGGAATCGCTCCTTGAAAGACGAGCGAGAGCGTCCTTCCGGGTGCATTGCACTGAGTCGAGTGCTCGCTCGGGACTTTGCTCTCGGGGCCAAGGCAAGAGGGCGTGCTTGCCCGCAGAACTGAGAACACGCTGTTGGGCAGAGCTGCAACTGACCGCCGGAGTTCAGCTGTCGCCGGACGGCAGAAGGCGAAGAACGAAGCCGCTTGCGAGCGGCGCAGTGCAGCGAAGAGCTCTCCGAATTCGCCGCTAGCTCCACGGTCCTTCTCAGCTGCGAGTAGCAGCGCTCGCAGTACACGGGGCTTCGCAAGGCCCGAAGACCCGGAGGGAAGTATCGCACACGAAAATGTGCCAGGACAGAGACGTGTTCTACGTTGTCCCTTCTCGTCATGCAGTTTGTGCCTCTGCTGCTTGTGCTGTTAGGAATCGCTCCTTGAAAGACGAGCGAGAGCGTCCTTCCGGGTGCATTGCACTGAGTCGAGTGCTCGCTCGGGACTTTGCTCTCGGGGCCAAGGCAAGAGGGCGTGCTTGCCCGCAGAACTGAGAACACGCTGTTGGGCAGAGCTGCAACTGACCGCCGGAGTTCAGCTGTCGCCGGACGGCAGAAGGCGAAGAACGAAGCCGCTTGCGAGCGGCGCAGTGCAGCGAAGAGCTCTCCGAATTCGCCGCTAGCTCCACGGTCCTTCTCAGCTGCGAGTAGCAGCGCTCGCAGTACACGGGGCTTCGCAAGGCCCGAAGACCCGGAGGGAAGTATCGCACACGAAAATGTGCCAGGACAGAGACGTGTTCTACGTTGTCCCTTCTCGTCATGCAGTTTGTGCCTCTGCTGCTTGTGCTGTTAGGAATCGCTCCTTGAAAGACGAGCGAGAGCGTCCTTCCGGGTGCATTGCACTGAGTCGAGTGCTCGCTCGGGACTTTGCTCCCGGGGCCAAGGCAAGAGGGCGTGCTTGCCCGCAGAACTGAGAACACGCTGTTGGGCAGAGCTGCAACTGACCGCCGGAGTTCAGCTCTCGCCGGACGGCAGAAGGCGAAGAACGAAGCCGCTTGCGAGCGGCGCAGTGCAGCGAAGAGCTCTCCGAATTCGCCGCTAGCTCCACGGTCTTTCTCAGCTGCGAGTAGCAGCGCTCGCAGTACACGGGGCTTCGCAAGGCCCGAAGACCCGGAGGGAAGTATCGCACACGAAAATGTGCCAGGACAGAGACGTGTTCTACGTTGTCCCTTCTCGTCATGCAGTTTGTGCCTCTGCTGCTTCTGCTGTTAGGAATCGCTCCTTGAAAGACGAGCGAGAGCGTCCTTCCGGGTGCATTGCACTGAGTCGAGTGCTCGCTCGGGACTTTGCTCTCCGGGCCAAGGCAAGAGGGCGTGCTTGCCCGCAGAACTGAGAACACGCTGTTGGGCAGAGCTGCAACTGACCGCCGGAGTTCAGCTGTCGCCGGACGGCAGAAGGCGAAGAACGAAGCCGCTTGCGAGCGGCGCAGTGCAGCGAAGAGCTCTCCGAATTCGCCGCTAGCTCCACGGTCCTTCTCAGCTGCGAGTAGCAGCGCTCGCAGTACACGGAGCTTCGCAAGGCCCGAAGACCCGGAGGGAAGTATCGCACACGAAAATGTGCCAGGACAGAGACGTGTTCTACGTTGTCCCTTCTCGTCATGCAGTTTGTGCCTCTGCTGCTTGTGCTGTTAGGAATCGCTCCTTGAAAGACGAGCGAGAGCGTCCTTCCGGGTGCATTGCACTGAGTCGAGTGCTCGCTCGGGACTTTGCTCTCGGGGCCAAGGCAAGAGGGCGTGCTTGCCCGCAGAACTGAGAACACGCTGTTGGGCAGAGCTGCAACTGACCGCCGGAGTTCAGCTGTCGCCGGACGGCAGAAGGCGAAGAACGAAGCCGCTTGCGAGCGGCGCAGTGCAGCGAAGAGCTCTCCGAATTCGCCGCTAGCTCCACGGTCCTTCTCAGCTGCGAGTAGCAGCGCTCGCAGTACACGGAGCTTCGCAAGGCCCGAAGACCCGGAGGGAAGTATCGCACACGAAAATGTGCCAGGACAGAGACGTGTTCTACGTTGTCCCTTCTCGTCATGCAGTTTGTGCCTCTGCTGCTTGTGCTGTTAGGAATCGCTCCTTGAAAGACGAGCGAGAGCGTCCTTCCGGGTGCATTGCACTGAGTCGAGTGCTCGCTCGGGACTTTGCTCTCGGGGCCAAGGCAAGAGGGCGTGCTTGCCCGCAGAACTGAGAACACGCTGTTGGGCAGAGCTGCAACTGACCGCCGGAGTTCAGCTCTCGCCGGACGGCAGAAGGCGAAGAACGAAGCCGCTTGCGAGCGGCGCAGTGCAGCGAAGAGCTCTCCGAATTCGCCGCTAGCTCCACGGTCCTTCTCAGCTGCGAGTAGCAGCGCTCGCAGTACACGGAGCTTCGCAAGGCCCGAAGACCCGGAGGGAAGTATCGCACACGAAAATGTGCCAGGACAGAGACGTGTTCTACGTTGTCCCTTCTCGTCATGCAGTTTGTGCCTCTGCTGCTTCTGCTGTTAGGAATCGCTCCTTGAAAGACGAGCGAGAGCGTCCTTCCGGGTGCATTGCACTGAGTCGAGTGCTCGCTCGGGACTTTGCTCTCGGGGCCAAGGCAAGAGGGCGTGCTTGCCCGCAGAACTGAGAACACGCTGTTGGGCAGAGCTGCAACTGACCGCCGGAGTTCAGCTGTCGCCGGACGGCAGAAGGCGAAGAACGAAGCCGCTTTCGAGCGGCGCAGTGCAGCGAAGAGCTCTCCGAATTCGCCGCTAGCTCCACGGTCCTTCTCAGCTGCGAGTAGCAGCGCTCGCAGTACACGGGGCTTCGCAAGGCCCGAAGACCCGGAGGGAAGTATCGCACACGAAAATGTGCCAGGACAGAGACGTGTTCTACGTTGTCCCTTCTCGTCATGCAGTTTGTGCCTCTGCTGCTTGTGCTGTTAGGAATCGATCCTTGAAAGACGAGCGAGAGCGTCCTTCCGGGTGCATTGCACTGAGTCGAGTGCTCGCTCGGGACTTTGCTCTCGGGGCCAAGGCAAGAGGGCGTGCTTGCCCGCAGAACTGAGAACACGCTGTTGGGCAGAGCTGCAACTGACCGCCGGAGTTCAGCTCTCGCCGGACGGCAGAAGGCGAAGAACGAAGCCGCTTGCGAGCGGCGCAGTGCAGCGAAGAGCTCTCCGAATTCGCCGCTAGCTCCACGGTCCTTCTCAGCTGCGAGTAGCAGCGCTCGCAGTACACGGAGCTTCGCAAGGCCCGAAGACCCGGAGGGAAGTATCGCACACGAAAATGTGCAAGGACAGAGACGTGTTCTACGTTGTCCCTTCTCGTCATGCAGTTTGTGCCTCTGCTGCTTGTGCTGTTAGGAATCGCTCCTTGAAAGACGAGCGAGAGCGTCCTTCCGGGTGCATTGCACTGAGTCGAGTGCTCGCTCGGGACTTTGCTCCCGGGGCCAAGGCAAGAGGGCGTGCTTGCCCGCAGAACTGAGAACACGCTGTTGGGCAGAGCTGCAACTGACCGCCGGAGTTCAGCTCTCGCCGGACGGCAGAAGGCGAAGAACGAAGCCGCTTGCGAGCGGCGCAGTGCAGCGAAGAGCTCTCCGAATTCGCCGCTAGCTCCACGGTCCTTCTCAGCTGCGAGTAGCAGCGCTCGCAGTACACGGAGCTTCGCAAGGCCCGAAGACCCGGAGGGAAGTATCGCACACGAAAATGTGCCAGGACAGAGACGTGTTCTACGTTGTCCCTTCTCGTCATGCAGTTTGTGCCTCTGCTGCTTCTGCTGTTAGGAATCGCTCCTTGAAAGACGAGCGAGAGCGTCCTTCCGGGTGCATTGCACTGAGTCGAGTGCTCGCTCGGGACTTTGCTCCCGGGGCCAAGGCAAGAGGGCGTGCTTGCCCGCAGAACTGAGAACACGCTGTTGGGCAGAGCTGCAACTGACCGCCGGAGTTCAGCTGTCGCCGGACGGCAGAAGGCGAAGAACGAAGCCGCTTGCGAGCGGCGCAGTGCAGCGAAGAGCTCTCCGAACTCGCCGCTTGCTCCACGGTCCTTCTCAGCTGCGAGTAGCAGCGCTCGCAGTACACGGAGCTTCGCAAGGCCCGAAGACCCGGAGGGAAGTATCGCACACGAAAATGTGCCAGGACAGAGACGTGTTCTACGTTGTCCCTTCTCGTCATGCAGTTTGTGCCTCTGCTGCTTGTGCTGTTAGGAATCGCTCCTTGAAAGACGAGCGAGAGCGTCCTTCCGGGTGCATTGCACTGAGTCGAGTGCTCGCTCGGGACTTTGCTCTCGGGGCCAAGGCAAGAGGGCGTGCTTGCCCGCAGAACTGAGAACACGCTGTTGGGCAGAGCTGCAACTGACCGCCGGAGTTCAGCTGTCGCCGGACGGCAGAAGGCGAAGAACGAAGCCGCTTGCGAGCGGCGCAGTGCAGCGAAGAGCTCTCCGAATTCGCCGCTAGCTCCACGGTCCTTCTCAGCTGCGAGTAGCAGCGCTCGCAGTACACGGGGCTTCGCAAGGCCCGAAGACCCGGAGGGAAGTATCGCACACGAAAATGTGCCAGGACAGAGACGTGTTCTACGTTGTCCCTTCTCGTCATGCAGTTTGTGCCTCTGCTGCTTGTGCTGTTAGGAATCGCTCCTTGAAAGACGAGCGAGAGCGTCCTTCCGGGTGCATTGCACTGAGTCGAGTGCTCGCTCGGGACTTTGCTCTCGGGGCCAAGGCAAGAGGGCGTGCTTGCCCGCAGAACTGAGAACACGCTGTTGGGCAGAGCTGCAACTGACCGCCGGAGTTCAGCTGTCGCCGGACGGCAGAAGGCGAAGAACGAAGCCGCTTGCGAGCGGCGCAGTGCAGCGAAGAGCTCTCCGAATTCGCCGCTAGCTCCACGGTCCTTCTCAGCTGCGAGTAGCAGCGCTCGCAGTACACGGAGCTTCGCAAGGCCCGAAGACCCGGAGGGAAGTATCGCACACGAAAATGTGCCAGGACAGAGACGTGTTCTACGTTGTCCCTTCTCGTCATGCAGTTTGTGCCTCTGCTGCTTGTGCTGTTAGGAATCGCTCCTTGAAAGACGAGCGAGAGCGTCCTTCCGGGTGCATTGCACTGAGTCGAGTGCTCGCTCGGGACTTTGCTCTCGGGGCCAAGGCAAGAGGGCGTGCTTGCCCGCAGAACTGAGAACACGCTGTTGGGCAGAGCTGCAACTGACCGCCGGAGTTCAGCTGTCGCCGGACGGCAGAAGGCGAAGAACGAAGCCGCTTGCGAGCGGCGCAGTGCAGCGAAGAGCTCTCCGAATTCGCCGCTAGCTCCACGGTCCTTCTCAGCTGCGAGTAGCAGCGCTCGCAGTACACGGGGCTTCGCAAGGCCCGAAGACCCGGAGGGAAGTATCGCACACGAAAATGTGCCAGGACAGAGACGTGTTCTACGTTGTCCCTTCTCGTCATGCAGTTTGTGCCTCTGCTGCTTGTGCTGTTAGGAATCGCTCCTTGAAAGACGAGCGAGAGCGTCCTTCCGGGTGCATTGCACTGAGTCGAGTGCTCGCTCGGGACTTTGCTCTCGGGGCCAAGGCAAGAGGGCGTGCTTGCCCGCAGAACTGAGAACACGCTGTTGGGCAGAGCTGCAACTGACCGCCGGAGTTCAGCTCTCGCCGGACGGCAGAAGGCGAAGAACGAAGCCGCTTGCGAGCGGCGCAGTGCAGCGAAGAGCTCTCCGAATTCGCCGCTAGCTCCACGGTCCTTCTCAGCTGCGAGTAGCAGCGCTCGCAGTACACGGAGCTTCGCAAGGCCCGAAGACCCGGAGGGAAGTATCGCACACGAAAATGTGCCAGGACAGAGACGTGTTCTACGTTGTCCCTTCTCGTCATGCAGTTTGTGCCTCTGTTGCTTGTGCTGTTAGGAATCGCTCCTTGAAAGACGAGCGAGAGCGTCCTTCCGGGTGCATTGCACTGAGTCGAGTGCTCGCTCGGGACTTTGCTCTCGGGGCCAAGGCAAGAGGGCGTGCTTGCCCGCAGAACTGAGAACACGCTGTTGGGCAGAGCTGCAACTGACCGCCGGAGTTCAGCTGTCGCCGGACGGCAGAAGGCGAAGAACGAAGCCGCTTGCGAGCGGCGCAGTGCAGCGAAGAGCTCTCCGAATTCGCCGCTAGCTCCACGGTCCTTCTCAGCTGCGAGTAGCAGCGCTCGCAGTACACGGAGCTTCGCAAGGCCCGAAGACCCGGAGGGAAGTATCGCACACGAAAATGTGCCAGGACAGAGACGTGTTCTACGTTGTCCCTTCTCGTCATGCAGTTTGTGCCTCTGCTGCTTCTGCTGTTAGGAATCGCTCCTTGAAAGACGAGCGAGAGCGTCCTTCCGGGTGCATTGCACTGAGTCGAGTGCTCGCTCGGGACTTTGCTCTCGGGGCCAAGGCAAGAGGGCGTGCTTGCCCGCAGAACTGAGAACACGCTGTTGGGCAGAGCTGCAACTGACCGCCGGAGTTCAGCTGTCGCCGGACGGCAGAAGGCGAAGAACGAAGCCGCTTGCGAGCGGCGCAGTGCAGCGAAGAGCTCTCCGAATTCGCCGCTAGCTCCACGGTCCTTCTCAGCTGCGAGTAGCAGCGCTCGCAGTACACGGAGCTTCGCAAGGCCCGAAGACCCGGAGGGAAGTATCGCACACGAAAATGTGCCAGGACAGAGACGTGTTCTACGTTGTCCCTTCTCGTCATGCAGTTTGTGCCTCTGCTGCTTCTGCTGTTAGGAATCGCTCCTTGAAAGACGAGCGAGAGCGTCCTTCCGGGTGCATTGCACTGAGTCGAGTGCTCGCTCGGGACTTTGCTCCCGGGGCCAAGGCAAGAGGGCGTGCTTGCCCGCAGAACTGAGAACACGCTGTTGGGCAGAGCTGCAACTGACCGCCGGAGTTCAGCTCTCGCCGGACGGCAGAAGGCGAAGAACGAAGCCGCTTGCGAGCGGCGCAGTGCAGCGAAGAGCTCTCCGAATTCGCCGCTAGCTCCACGGTCCTTCTCAGCTGCGAGTAGCAGCGCTCGCAGTACACGGGGCTTCGCAAGGCCCGAAGACCCGGAGGGAAGTATCGCACACGAAAATGTGCCAGGACAGAGACGTGTTCTACGTTGTCCCTTCTCGTCATGCAGTTTGTGCCTCTGCTGCTTGTGCTGTTAGGAATCGCTCCTTGAAAGACGAGCGAGAGCGTCCTTCCGGGTGCATTGCACTGAGTCGAGTGCTCGCTCGGGACTTTGCTCTCCGGGCCAAGGCAAGAGGGCGTGCTTGCCCGCAGAACTGAGAACACGCTGTTGGGCAGAGCTGCAACTGACCGCCGGAGTTCAGCTGTCGCCGGACGGCAGAAGGCGAAGAACGAAGCCGCTTTCGAGCGGCGCAGTGCAGCGAAGAGCTCTCCGAATTCGCCGCTAGCTCCACGGTCCTTCTCAGCTGCGAGTAGCAGCGCTCGCAGTACACGGAGCTTCGCAAGGCCCGAAGACCCGGAGGGAAGTATCGCACACGAAAATGTGCCAGGACAGAGACGTGTTCTACGTTGTCCCTTCTCGTCATGCAGTTTGTGCCTCTGCTGCTTGTGCTGTTAGGAATCGCTCCTTGAAAGACGAGCGAGAGCGTCCTTCCGGGTGCATTGCACTGAGTCGAGTGCTCGCTCGGGACTTTGCTCCCGGGGCCAAGGCAAGAGGGCGTGCTTGCCCGCAGAACTGAGAACACGCTGTTGGGCAGAGCTGCAACTGACCGCCGGAGTTCAGCTCTCGCCGGACGGCAGAAGGCGAAGAACGAAGCCGCTTGCGAGCGGCGCAGTGCAGCGAAGAGCTCTCCGAATTCGCCGCTAGCTCCACGGTCCTTCTCAGCTGCGAGTAGCAGCGCTCGCAGTACACGGAGCTTCGCAAGGCCCGAAGACCCGGAGGGAAGTTTCGCACACGAAAATGTGCCAGGACAGAGACGTGTTCTACGTTGTCCCTTCTCGTCATGCAGTTTGTGCCTCTGCTGCTTGTGCTGTTAGGAATCGCTCCTTGAAAGACGAGCGAGAGCGTCCTTCCGGGTGCATTGCACTGAGTCGAGTGCTCGCTCGGGACTTTGCTCTCGGGGCCAAGGCAAGAGGGCGTGCTTGCCCGCAGAACTGAGAACACGCTGTTGGGCAGAGCTGCAACTGACCGCCGGAGTTCAGCTCTCGCCGGACGGCAGAAGGCGAAGAACGAAGCCGCTTGCGAGCGGCGCAGTGCAGCGAAGAGCTCTCCGAATTCGCCGCTAGCTCCACGGTCCTTCTCAGCTGCGAGTAGCAGCGCTCGCAGTACACGGAGCTTCGCAAGGCCCGAAGACCCGGAGGGAAGTATCGCACACGAAAATGTGCCAGGACAGAGACGTGTTCTACGTTGTCCCTTCTCGTCATGCAGTTTGTGCCTCTGCTGCTTGTGCTGTTAGGAATCGCTCCTTGAAAGACGAGCGAGAGCGTCCTTCCGGGTGCATTGCACTGAGTCGAGTGCTCGCTCGGGACTTTGCTCCCGGGGCCAAGGCAAGAGGGCGTGCTTGCCCGCAGAACTGAGAACACGCTGTTGGGCAGAGCTGCAACTGACCGCCGGAGTTCAGCTCTCGCCGGACGGCAGAAGGCGAAGAACGAAGCCGCTTGCGAGCGGCGCAGTGCAGCGAAGAGCTCTCCGAATTCGCCGCTAGCTCCACGGTCCTTCTCAGCTGCGAGTAGCAGCGCTCGCAGTACACGGAGCTTCGCAAGGCCCGAAGACCCGGAGGGAAGTTTCGCACACGAAAATGTGCCAGGACAGAGACGTGTTCTACGTTGTCCCTTCTCGTCATGCAGTTTGTGCCTCTGCTGCTTGTGCTGTTAGGAATCGCTCCTTGAAAGACGAGCGAGAGCGTCCTTCCGGGTGCATTGCACTGAGTCGAGTGCTCGCTCGGGACTTTGCTCTCGGGGCCAAGGCAAGAGGGCGTGCTTGCCCGCAGAACTGAGAACACGCTGTTGGGCAGAGCTGCAACTGACCGCCGGAGTTCAGCTCTCGCCGGACGGCAGAAGGCGAAGAACGAAGCCGCTTGCGAGCGGCGCAGTGCAGCGAAGAGCTCTCCGAATTCGCCGCTAGCTCCACGGTCCTTCTGAGCTGCGAGTAGCAGCGCTCGCAGTACACGGAGCTTCGCAAGGCCCGAAGACCCGGAGGGAAGTTTCGCACACGAAAATGTGCCAGGACAGAGACGTGTTCTACGTTGTCCCTTCTCGTCATGCAGTTTGTGCCTCTGCTGCTTCTGCTGTTAGGAATCGCTCCTTGAAAGACGAGCGAGAGCGTCCTTCCGGGTGCATTGCACTGAGTCGAGTGCTCGCTCGGGACTTTGCTCCCGGGGCCAAGGCAAGAGGGCGTGCTTGCCCGCAGAACTGAGAACACGCTGTTGGGCAGAGCTGCAACTGACCGCCGGAGTTCAGCTCTCGCCGGACGGCAGAAGGCGAAGAACGAAGCCGCTTGCGAGCGGCGCAGTGCAGCGAAGAGCTCTCCGAACTCGCCGCTAGCTCCACGGTCCTTCTGAGCTGCGAGTAGCAGCGCTCGCAGTACACGGAGCTTCGCAAGGCCCGAAGACCCGGAGGGAAGTATCGCACACGAAAATGTGCCAGGACAGAGACGTGTTCTACGTTGTCCCTTCTCGTCATGCAGTTTGTGCCTCTGCTGCTTGTGCTGTTAGGAATCGCTCCTTGAAAGACGAGCGAGAGCGTCCTTCCGGGTGCATTGCACTGAGTCGAGTGCTCGCTCGGGACTTTGCTCCCGGGGCCAAGGCAAGAGGGCGTGCTTGCCCGCAGAACTGAGAACACGCTGTTGGGCAGAGCTGCAACTGACCGCCGGAGTTCAGCTGTCGCCGGACGGCAGAAGGCGAAGAACGAAGCCGCTTGCGAGCGGCGCAGTGCAGCGAAGAGCTCTCCGAACTCGCCGCTTGCTCCACGGTCCTTCTCAGCTGCGAGTAGCAGCGCTCGCAGTACACGGAGCTTCGCAAGGCCCGAAGACCCGGAGGGAAGTATCGCACACGAAAATGTGCCAGGACAGAGACGTGTTCTACGTTGTCCCTTCTCGTCATGCAGTTTGTGCCTCTGCTGCTTCTGCTGTTAGGAATCGCTCCTTGAAAGACGAGCGAGAGCGTCCTTCCGGGTGCATTGCACTGAGTCGAGTGCTCGCTCGGGACTTTGCTCCCGGGGCCAAGGCAAGAGGGCGTGCTTGCCCGCAGAACTGAGAACACGCTGTTGGGCAGAGCTGCAACTGACCGCCGGAGTTCAGCTCTCGCCGGACGGCAGAAGGCGAAGAACGAAGCCGCTTGCGAGCGGCGCAGTGCAGCGAAGAGCTCTCCGAACTCGCCGCTTGCTCCACGGTCCTTCTCAGCTGCGAGTAGCAGCGCTCGCAGTACACGGAGCTTCGCAAGGCCCGAAGACCCGGAGGGAAGTATCGCACACGAAAATGTGCCAGGACAGAGACGTGTTCTACGTTGTCCCTTCTCGTCATGCAGTTTGTGCCTCTGCTGCTTGTGCTGTTAGGAATCGCTCCTTGAAAGACGAGCGAGAGCGTCCTTCCGGGTGCATTGCACTGAGTCGAGTGCTCGCTCGGGACTTTGCTCCCGGGGCCAAGGCAAGAGGGCGTGCTTGCCCGCAGAACTGAGAACACGCTGTTGGGCAGAGCTGCAACTGACCGCCGGAGTTCAGCTCTCGCCGGACGGCAGAAGGCGAAGAACGAAGCCGCTTGCGAGCGGCGCAGTGCAGCGAAGAGCTCTCCGAATTCGCCGCTAGCTCCACGGTCCTTCTCAGCTGCGAGTAGCAGCGCTCGCAGTACACGGGGCTTCGCAAGGCCCGAAGACCCGGAGGGAAGTATCGCACACGAAAATGTGCCAGGACAGAGACGTGTTCTACGTTGTCCCTTCTCGTCATGCAGTTTGTGCCTCTGCTGCTTGTGCTGTTAGGAATCGCTCCTTGAAAGACGAGCGAGAGCGTCCTTCCGGGTGCATTGCACTGAGTCGAGTGCTCGCTCGGGACTTTGCTCCCGGGGCCAAGGCAAGAGGGCGTGCTTGCCCGCAGAACTGAGAACACGCTGTTGGGCAGAGCTGCAACTGACCGCCGGAGTTCAGCTCTCGCCGGACGGCAGAAGGCGAAGAACGAAGCCGCTTGCGAGCGGCGCAGTGCAGCGAAGAGCTCTCCGAATTCGCCGCTAGCTCCACGGTCCTTCTCAGCTGCGAGTAGCAGCGCTCGCAGTACACGGGGCTTCGCAAGGCCCGAAGACCCGGAGGGAAGTATCGCACACGAAAATGTGCCAGGACAGAGACGTGTTCTACGTTGTCCCTTCTCGTCATGCAGTTTGTGCCTCTGCTGCTTGTGCTGTTAGGAATCGCTCCTTGAAAGACGAGCGAGAGCGTCCTTCCGGGTGCATTGCACTGAGTCGAGTGCTCGCTCGGGACTTTGCTCCCGGGGCCAAGGCAAGAGGGCGTGCTTGCCCGCAGAACTGAGAACACGCTGTTGGGCAGAGCTGCAACTGACCGCCGGAGTTCAGCTCTCGCCGGACGGCAGAAGGCGAAGAACGAAGCCGCTTGCGAGCGGCGCAGTGCAGCGAAGAGCTCTCCGAACTCGCCGCTTGCTCCACGGTCCTTCTCAGCTGCGAGTAGCAGCGCTCGCAGTACACGGAGCTTCGCAAGGCCCGAAGACCCGGAGGGAAGTATCGCACACGAAAATGTGCCAGGACAGAGACGTGTTCTACGTTGTCCCTTCTCGTCATGCAGTTTGTGCCTCTGCTGCTTCTGCTGTTAGGAATCGCTCCTTGAAAGACGAGCGAGAGCGTCCTTCCGGGTGCATTGCACTGAGTCGAGTGCTCGCTCGGGACTTTGCTCTCGGGGCCAAGGCAAGAGGGCGTGCTTGCCCGCAGAACTGAGAACACGCTGTTGGGCAGAGCTGCAACTGACCGCCGGAGTTCAGCTCTCGCCGGACGGCAGAAGGCGAAGAACGAAGCCGCTTGCGAGCGGCGCAGTGCAGCGAAGAGCTCTCCGAACTCGCCGCTTGCTCCACGGTCCTTCTCAGCTGCGAGTAGCAGCGCTCGCAGTACACGGAGCTTCGCAAGGCCCGAAGACCCGGAGGGAAGTATCGCACACGAAAATGTGCCAGGACAGAGACGTGTTCTACGTTGTCCCTTCTCGTCATGCAGTTTGTGCCTCTGCTGCTTGTGCTGTTAGGAATCGCTCCTTGAAAGACGAGCGAGAGCGTCCTTCCGGGTGCATTGCACTGAGTCGAGTGCTCGCTCGGGACTTTGCTCTCGGGGCCAAGGCAAGAGGGCGTGCTTGCCCGCAGAACTGAGAACACGCTGTTGGGCAGAGCTGCAACTGACCGCCGGAGTTCAGCTCTCGCCGGACGGCAGAAGGCGAAGAACGAAGCCGCTTGCGAGCGGCGCAGTGCAGCGAAGAGCTCTCCGAATTCGCCGCTAGCTCCACGGTCCTTCTCAGCTGCGAGTAGCAGCGCTCGCAGTACACGGAGCTTCGCAAGGCCCGAAGACCCGGAGGGAAGTATCGCACACGAAAATGTGCCAGGACAGAGACGTGTTCTACGTTGTCCCTTCTCGTCATGCAGTTTGTGCCTCTGCTGCTTCTGCTGTTAGGAATCGCTCCTTGAAAGACGAGCGAGAGCGTCCTTCCGGGTGCATTGCACTGAGTCGAGTGCTCGCTCGGGACTTTGCTCTCGGGGCCAAGGCAAGAGGGCGTGCTTGCCCGCAGAACTGAGAACACGCTGTTGGGCAGAGCTGCAACTGACCGCCGGAGTTCAGCTCTCGCCGGACGGCAGAAGGCGAAGAACGAAGCCGCTTGCGAGCGGCGCAGTGCAGCGAAGAGCTCTCCGAATTCGCCGCTAGCTCCACGGTCCTTCTCAGCTGCGAGTAGCAGCGCTCGCAGTACACGGGGCTTCGCAAGGCCCGAAGACCCGGAGGGAAGTATCGCACACGAAAATGTGCCAGGACAGAGACGTGTTCTACGTTGTCCCTTCTCGTCATGCAGTTTGTGCCTCTGCTGCTTGTGCTGTTAGGAATCGCTCCTTGAAAGACGAGCGAGAGCGTCCTTCCGGGTGCATTGCACTGAGTCGAGTGCTCGCTCGGGACTTTGCTCTCCGGGCCAAGGCAAGAGGGCGTGCTTGCCCGCAGAACTGAGAACACGCTGTTGGGCAGAGCTGCAACTGACCGCCGGAGTTCAGCTGTCGCCGGACGGCAGAAGGCGAAGAACGAAGCCGCTTGCGAGCGGCGCAGTGCAGCGAAGAGCTCTCCGAATTCGCCGCTAGCTCCACGGTCCTTCTCAGCTGCGAGTAGCAGCGCTCGCAGTACACGGAGCTTCGCAAGGCCCGAAGACCCGGAGGGAAGTATCGCACACGAAAATGTGCCAGGACAGAGACGTGTTCTACGTTGTCCCTTCTCGTCATGCAGTTTGTGCCTCTGCTGCTTGTGCTGTTAGGAATCGCTCCTTGAAAGACGAGCGAGAGCGTCCTTCCGGGTGCATTGCACTGAGTCGAGTGCTCGCTCGGGACTTTGCTCCCGGGGCCAAGGCAAGAGGGCGTGCTTGCCCGCAGAACTGAGAACACGCTGTTGGGCAGAGCTGCAACTGACCGCCGGAGTTCAGCTCTCGCCGGACGGCAGAAGGCGAAGAACGAAGCCGCTTGCGAGCGGCGCAGTGCAGCGAAGAGCTCTCCGAATTCGCCGCTAGCTCCACGGTCCTTCTCAGCTGCGAGTAGCAGCGCTCGCAGTACACGGAGCTTCGCAAGGCCCGAAGACCCGGAGGGAAGTTTCGCACACGAAAATGTGCCAGGACAGAGACGTGTTCTACGTTGTCCCTTCTCGTCATGCAGTTTGTGCCTCTGCTGCTTGTGCTGTTAGGAATCGCTCCTTGAAAGACGAGCGAGAGCGTCCTTCCGGGTGCATTGCACTGAGTCGAGTGCTCGCTCGGGACTTTGCTCTCGGGGCCAAGGCAAGAGGGCGTGCTTGCCCGCAGAACTGAGAACACGCTGTTGGGCAGAGCTGCAACTGACCGCCGGAGTTCAGCTCTCGCCGGACGGCAGAAGGCGAAGAACGAAGCCGCTTGCGAGCGGCGCAGTGCAGCGAAGAGCTCTCCGAATTCGCCGCTAGCTCCACGGTCCTTCTCAGCTGCGAGTAGCAGCGCTCGCAGTACACGGAGCTTCGCAAGGCCCGAAGACCCGGAGGGAAGTATCGCACACGAAAATGTGCCAGGACAGAGACGTGTTCTACGTTGTCCCTTCTCGTCATGCAGTTTGTGCCTCTGCTGCTTGTGCTGTTAGGAATCGCTCCTTGAAAGACGAGCGAGAGCGTCCTTCCGGGTGCATTGCACTGAGTCGAGTGCTCGCTCGGGACTTTGCTCCCGGGGCCAAGGCAAGAGGGCGTGCTTGCCCGCAGAACTGAGAACACGCTGTTGGGCAGAGCTGCAACTGACCGCCGGAGTTCAGCTCTCGCCGGACGGCAGAAGGCGAAGAACGAAGCCGCTTGCGAGCGGCGCAGTGCAGCGAAGAGCTCTCCGAATTCGCCGCTAGCTCCACGGTCCTTCTCAGCTGCGAGTAGCAGCGCTCGCAGTACACGGAGCTTCGCAAGGCCCGAAGACCCGGAGGGAAGTTTCGCACACGAAAATGTGCCAGGACAGAGACGTGTTCTACGTTGTCCCTTCTCGTCATGCAGTTTGTGCCTCTGCTGCTTGTGCTGTTAGGAATCGCTCCTTGAAAGACGAGCGAGAGCGTCCTTCCGGGTGCATTGCACTGAGTCGAGTGCTCGCTCGGGACTTTGCTCCCGGGGCCAAGGCAAGAGGGCGTGCTTGCCCGCAGAACTGAGAACACGCTGTTGGGCAGAGCTGCAACTGACCGCCGGAGTTCAGCTCTCGCCGGACGGCAGAAGGCGAAGAACGAAGCCGCTTGCGAGCGGCGCAGTGCAGCGAAGAGCTCTCCGAATTCGCCGCTAGCTCCACGGTCCTTCTCAGCTGCGAGTAGCAGCGCTCGCAGTACACGGAGCTTCGCAAGGCCCGAAGACCCGGAGGGAAGTATCGCACACGAAAATGTGCCAGGACAGAGACGTGTTCTACGTTGTCCCTTCTCGTCATGCAGTTTGTGCCTCTGCTGCTTGTGCTGTTAGGAATCGCTCCTTGAAAGACGAGCGAGAGCGTCCTTCCGGGTGCATTGCACTGAGTCGAGTGCTCGCTCGGGACTTTGCTCCCGGGGCCAAGGCAAGAGGGCGTGCTTGCCCGCAGAACTGAGAACACGCTGTTGGGCAGAGCTGCAACTGACCGCCGGAGTTCAGCTCTCGCCGGACGGCAGAAGGCGAAGAACGAAGCCGCTTGCGAGCGGCGCAGTGCAGCGAAGAGCTCTCCGAATTCGCCGCTAGCTCCACGGTCCTTCTCAGCTGCGAGTAGCAGCGCTCGCAGTACACGGAGCTTCGCAAGGCCCGAAGACCCGGAGGGAAGTATCGCACACGAAAATGTGCCAGGACAGAGACGTGTTCTACGTTGTCCCTTCTCGTCATGCAGTTTGTGCCTCTGCTGCTTCTGCTGTTAGGAATCGCTCCTTGAAAGACGAGCGAGAGCGTCCTTCCGGGTGCATTGCACTGAGTCGAGTGCTCGCTCGGGACTTTGCTCTCCGGGCCAAGGCAAGAGGGCGTGCTTGCCCGCAGAACTGAGAACACGCTGTTGGGCAGAGCTGCAACTGACCGCCGGAGTTCAGCTCTCGCCGGACGGCAGAAGGCGAAGAACGAAGCCGCTTGCGAGCGGCGCAGTGCAGCGAAGAGCTCTCCGAACTCGCCGCTAGCTCCACGGTCCTTCTCAGCTGCGAGTAGCAGCGCTCGCAGTACACGGGGCTTCGCAAGGCCCGAAGACCCGGAGGGAAGTATCGCACACGAAAATGTGCCAGGACAGAGACGTGTTCTACGTTGTCCCTTCTCGTCATGCAGTTTGTGCCTCTGCTGCTTCTGCTGTTAGGAATCGCTCCTTGAAAGACGAGCGAGAGCGTCCTTCCGGGTGCATTGCACTGAGTCGAGTGCTCGCTCGGGACTTTGCTCTCCGGGCCAAGGCAAGAGGGCGTGCTTGCCCGCAGAACTGAGAACACGCTGTTGGGCAGAGCTGCAACTGACCGCCGGAGTTCAGCTCTCGCCGGACGGCAGAAGGCGAAGAACGAAGCCGCTTGCGAGCGGCGGAGTGCAGCGAAGAGCACAGGAGCAGTCAAAGAGCTCCTTCGCTATCGCTTTCACTTCTCAGTGGTCTTACTGCTTGGAAAAGCAGCACACAGCCGTTGCACGCCAGGGCAAAAGCTGCGGCAGTGCCCGTCCTCACTCCTTCGCTGTACTGTACTCCATGCAGCTAGAGCGAAGCGAGAAGGACGCGAGGAAGAAAAAAGCGTACTTAAACTAGCCCCCTGGCAGTAGCCCTGAAAGGGCACATAACACACGGCGTCTCGCTGCCCTCCGTTCTACACACTCGCAGCTCCCTCTGCCGACTTGCGAAAGTTGTTACCGGAGCAGAGGCGGCCAGATTGAAGAGGCAGTGCCTAGGTTCACCTTCTCCTTACTGCGCGTAAGCTACGTCCAGCTCCTCGCTGCACTCTGGATTTCCCTTCTCCGCGGCACTTACCGTGGTGCTGTGTGCAACTCGGCGCCTAGAAGTGACCGCCAATGCTTTCACAGCGGGCTGCAAGGGAACCACGGAGCAGCACAAGCAGCAGTGCTTCAGCTTGCTCCTTCCGACTGCTAAGGGCACTTGGGAGGGCAAGCGAGAGTCAACCACCTTCCTCTCCTAGTAGCCTGTAACGTGGTGCACACAAGCACGGGACGAGTGCTGCTTCGTTCACCACCCTCGCCCACGCCTGGCGCTGCTTTCACTTGCCGGCGGCCAGAAGCCGCTGCAAGGGCGCCACACAACCACAAGTGCGCCGGCAGCCAAGAGCTAGAGAACGCTGCTTCTGCCCAAGCCCGCCTAGGGCGTGCACCTTTGTTCTCAGAGCTCCGTGCAACAGTCTGCCTCTCTCGCAGTTCGAATGGAAAACGAAAGCTTTTCGCCTACGCCCTTCACAGAGATCCGTTGCCAGGACGAGAATGCCTTGTGGCCGGAGCTCGCCCCCGCCGCGAGGAAGCTGCTATTAGCACCGCGTTGCAGGGACACGTCTCGCTTCTTGACTACGTGCTCAGCGCTCTCCGAATTCGCCGCTAGCTCCACGGTCTTTCTCAGCTGCAAGTAGCAGCGCTCACAGTACATAGAGCTTCGCAAGGACCGAAGACCCGGAGGGAAGTATCGCACTCGAAAATGTGCCAGGATAGAGACGTTCTACACTGAGTAGAGACACAGACAGACAGAGAGTTCTACACTGCCCCTTCTCGTCGGCCATCTTGTGCTCTGCTGCCTCTGCTGTGACGAATAGGTCCTTGAAAGGCGAGCGACAGCGGCTCTCCAGGCACTGAAGAGAGTTCCCTAGGGACTTTTCGATGTAAAACTTTTTCCACCTCCAAAAATACATGGGTAAGTCCTAAAAGTTTTGGTTTTCTTAAGAATAGTTTCGCCCAAGTTTTGCTGTTCTAAACACCCATGGTTTCAGTCTTCACTTAACTGCTTGTTTCTGTCTTTTTGGCTAGTGGCAATCTAATTCTAAGGTAACTAGATGTGTTGGAAATCCATAAATTACATCTCAAGTTAGGTGGGAAAATTGGCTCGGAAGAAAATGGAATTGAGAATTTGGAAAGAATCCAGAGTGAGCTGATGTCACAATCCGAGATTCCCTTGGCTTCCAAATCCTTTCATTTGTGTTTTTGTGGGCTTTTTGAAGGCGGTGTACAGTTGAAGCCATGAT
Source organism: Sturnus vulgaris (assembly GCF_052056855.1). NCBI lineage: Eukaryota > Metazoa > Chordata > Aves > Passeriformes > Sturnidae > Sturnus > Sturnus vulgaris. The sequence goes on along the minus strand of NW_028276720.1, from coordinate 20,977 downwards.
TTAGCTGCGGTGAGACCTGCTCTGCTGTAAAAGCATTATTTTCTCAGTGAGCATGGACAACAGTTAGAGTGTCGTCTTTTAAGATTCCCTGCACTCCACTTATGGTGGCAAAAGCAGTGCCTTGACTGTAATCATAAAAGTGATTACAGCTTCATTGCTTTGACATCATGTAGGATGCTTCCTCCATCTGCTGTGGTCAGCATTAAGTAACAGATTTCTCAGTTTCTAGGAAGAGTCTAGCAAACAATCACCTTGCTCCTTCTCTTGCATTTATTCATCACTGCTATGCTGCTATACAGACAGGTAGTCTGTTTATGATTCAACAATTCAATGGGACATCAAGTAAATAACAAAGCAAAACTAACTACCGAAAGCACTATAAGGGCCAGAGATTAGCTTGGATCAAAACAGGTATTCTCCTAGCATTGTTTACAAACGAGTCAGCATGTGAAACAGAAGGCACAATGTAGTTTGTGCCTTGTTTTGGGCATGCCCGGAAGAAGGAAATTCTGATTTCACATACGGGAAAAGAAATGTTGACATTTGAATGAGATTGTTCATACCCCAGTAAAGGTTGCTTTGAAAGGTTGTGGAAGTCCTGTTAGGAAACATGGCTTTACAAGTCCTTTCCACCAGGAGACAACAGCTGCAGAACATCTGGGTGTGCCAGTGTTGAGAGCACCAGCAAAGATCAAAGTGGAGAAGTTGGTGAACAATGGCAGTGGCCTGGCGGAGGGCAAGTGGGGTGCTGGCTGTGGGACCAGGGGAGTCCTGACTGATTTAGGAGGCGTGTGATGGTCTGTGCCAGCAAGCGGAGTAGTGCTGTGGCCTTGGCACACTGCTAATACTGGAATTCAGTGGGGTCACTGGGCAGGCTGAGTGTGTGAGCTGCTGGAGGGACCCAGGTTGCCCACATGTAAACATCCAGTCTCACTCTTGCCAGCCACAGAAAGGAGCAGGATGTGGCTGCTGGCGATGCCTGTCACGTATACGCAGTGTATATGTGTGCTATCCCAGCCTGCTGGGAACACTTCTTCTTTGGGACTGCTTGGGCTGAGGGAGAGAAAGCAGTGGTAGTTTCTGAGGTTTCGAGTTTGTTCGAGTTTCTCAGGCTGTTTCTGGAGCCACCCCGAGTTCTCTTCCTTGAAGCATTTCAAGTCCTGCTAATTTTCAAAATTCAAACAGACACAGCCCTAAGCTAGTTGATCTGACTTCAGAGCTATTCTTACGCTGAGCTGTTGCATGATCTGATCTCCTGAGATGTCTTCCATCTCAGTTTATGACCTGGTTCTTGTGAAAAGTAGGATCTTTTAGCCTGGAGAAGAGAGGTTTCTGGAGAGACAGTATTGTGGCCTTTGAATATGTAAAGAGGGTATAAGACAAATGGAGAAAGACTTTTTAGGAAAGTTTGCAGAGACAGGACAAGGGGCCATGCTTTCAAACTGAGACTAGGTTTAGATTGGCTAAAAGGAAAAACTTTTCTACAGTGAAGCTGGTGAGACACTCAAACGGGTGTTCCAGAGAAGTTGTGGATGCCCCATCATTGAGAGTGCTCCTTATCAGTTTGGCTAGTCTTGAGCAATTTGATCTACTGTAAGATCTACCTGGCAAGGAAGTTGGACTAGATGATCTTTAATCACAGACTGTTGTATGATTCCGTGGAAGACAGAATGCAATAAAGTTCATATTTCAGATTTTGGCGCAGACATATTTATTATTTCTCACTTTATGCATCATTGCAATGACAACTTGTTAGCTTCTGAAATGATTAGCTGAGATTGATTTCCTTCCTTAGTTTCATTTTCTCTGTTATTCCTTCACTCTTGGACTTTTTTTTTCACTAGATTCCCTCTTTCAGTAAACTGCCCTTAAGTATCACTTTGCTCCCCACCTGGCTTTTTTTTTTTTTTTCAATGACACCTTTTCACTGGTTCGTTTTGGGCCTTTGCTGCTTGAAGTCCAGCAGCCTCCTTGTCTGAGCATTACGGAGCTTTCTTTACAGCTTCATCACTATGCAAAAAGCCATAAATTACTGTGTTCCATCTCACATACCATCAAGTATCACACTAATATTCCCTCTGCTGAATAGCTGATTGGCTTACATAGACCAGCCAAATACCAGGAAATCCGGATGGCAGCAAGAATCTTTTAGACTACTCCCGCTGTTCATTTAAATTCTGGAGAAGTCACGTGAGGTATCACATTCTCTTAAAAGAAGTGTCTATCATCTCGGACATTCTAGAATGGGCTATTAATATTGTCATGAGTTTCTGGCTAGACTTTTTAGTATGCAAATTCAAATTCAAATGATCTGAAATGATAGAACTTCAAGAAAGTTTTTTTTCCCAGAATCGAAGTATGATGGAGTTCCACAGGGAGAATCTTAATCTTAGTTATTCTATTCCATCTCACATCATGGCTGGGGGCAGGGAGAAGGGAGTATCTTTGGGGGACAATGGGTTCCGGTGTAGTCAGTAAGCTGGGCAGAGGAGCCATCAGGTATTTTCTGTTGTTAGGGGGGGGGGAATTCGTGTGAACTCTTCCTTTCTTGTACCCTGCCACTAGTATTGTTGCTAAAATTGTTTGTTTTCTCATCCAAGTGACAAAATCAGCACACTTAATGAGGGATGAAGAGGGAGCAGCGACCTCAGAACAGGAGGAAGAAGAAGCAGAGCCTGCTGTCCTCCAGAAGAAAAAAACACTACCAGCCAACTTTGCATCATCTGTGAACTTCCTGGGCGTGTACTCTATCCCCTTGTCCAGAACACTGAGCAAGATATTAAACAGGACTGGGCCCAAGACCGAGCCTTGGGGACCAGCTGGATGAACTCTATTTCCCACCACTCTGTGGGCCTGGCCATCACCCAGTTTGTCACCCAGCAAACAGCCCACCCATGCAAACCATAAGCAGACAGTTTCTTCAGGAGAATGATGTGAGACTCATTGCAAAAAGGATCAGGGAGATGCCTAGGAAGAGTCTCAGGTGAATCCAGGAGACTATAGTGGAGGACTATTCAGTTTTCCAATCAATTTGCTTAAAAAACTCTACAAAACCGTAATAAAAAAACAAACAAACAATCAAACAAACAAAAAAAGCAGACCAAACAAACACACAAAACCCCCAAACCTATAATCCCCAAAGAGACAAAAAAAGCCCCCAGAAAGCCCACCAAAAACCCACCCAAAATTGAAAAAATACCCCAAACCCAACACAAAAAATCAGGGTGAAGGTTTTTAGTAACTTTAAAAATAACAAAACAAAACAAAACTAAAAAACCCCCAGAAAGTCACATTTCTAAAGGTGCTGTCCCCGCCTCTTCTCTCAGCAGGGAGGACATCCTGAAGTGGAGCCAGTTGGAAGAAAGCGGGACAGGGCAGCACCTGGGCCATTGTCACAGGACGGCCCTGTGGCTGCCCCATTGCCAAAACCTGGACACATAAATCAAACACAGGTATGCACATGTGCTTAGACACAGCAAAAATATATTTGTCTGAAAAGAATACAGGTCCATTTCTATCACTGGAAAGAGCATAATGCCTCGTCTCAGCTTTCTTTTCAGTCATTACAAATGTTTCGAAAATAAAGGAATGCAGAAAATGGAAATATCCAAGATCAACATGAGGACCAGTAACAAAGATTCCATTTTTGAAACTGCATTGGGAATCCTCTGCAGAAATTGACTCAGAGCTCTAAGATTTACAAAAAAGACCAAGAGGACTGGAGTCAATACAACACAGTGTCTGGAGACTTCAGCTGGTTACCTTGATTTCTCAAATATGATGGAGAAAGCACCTTAGCAACTACAGCTGCCAGTTCTCTCAGGGCCCTGACATGCCTCTGGGTGGGTCCCATGGTCTTGCATGCTCAGGTTCCTCAAGTGGTCTGAAAGCTGACCTGCTACTATGGGTTAGAATCAAGTCCACCAGTCCAATAACCTGAGAGATGTGGAAATAGTGACTGGCAGTAAAAATTGAGACCAACACTTGTTGAGTACCTCAGCCTTCTCCTTGTCTGTTGTCACTAGTCCTGTCTGGCTTATGGGGGTGGGGGGGGGGGGGGGGAATAGGGGAGGTGTGATAGGTTTCTTTTCATCTTCCTTTTCCCACTGAAATACCCGTAGGTGCCTTTATTATTCTTAGTTTTGGCATGCTTTTCCAAATTCAGCTTCAACTGAGCCTTAGCTATACTGATCCCATCCTCACACACTCATGTGTTACCACTGTATTTTTCCCATGATTTGTCTCGCTGTGTATTGTCTGCATATTACCTACTTGCATCACATCTATTAATTTTCAATAACCTTCTGGCTTTAACTTGTTTTCAAAAAAAACCCTTTTTGAACCTTTCCACCTCAGAAATTCACCTGGGAAACCCCAAATCCCCAAAATTCACCCCGAAGTCCCCCCTGGGACGCTCAGCACTCACCTGGCAACTCCCAAAAGCCCACAAATTCACCCCAAAATTCACGGGGGACCCCCAAATTCCAGGGCTTCACCCCAAAATCCCACCTGCAACCCCCAAAACCCCTCAAATCACCCCCAAGACCCAGTCCCCCCAACACCTCCCAAATTCACTCCAAAATGTCTCCAATCCCCCTCAAAACCCTCCCAGATACCCCCAAATCCACCAAATTCACTCCCAGACCCATCTGGGACTCCCAAAAATCACCAAAATTCCCCGGAAAATCCACCTGCATCCCCCCAAATTCATCCCAAAATTCTCCCACGACTTCCAAATGCTCACCTGGATACCCCAAAATCGACAGAATTCACCCCAAAATACGCCTGGCATTCCCAAAACTCACCTGAGAACCCTAAAATTCACAAGTATACCCTAAAATTCACCAAATTCACCCCAAAATTCCCCTGAGATCCCTAGAATTCCACAAATTCCCCCTAAAATTCAACTGGGACTCCCCACATTCCACAAATTCACCCCAAACCTCGCTACCCGGGATCCCCCAAAATTCCACAAATTCTCCCCCAAAATCAACCTGGGACCCCTCAAAACTCACCTGGATCTCCCCAAATCCCCGCCCCGCCCCGCCCCCCCCAATTCACCTGGGCACTCCCAAATCCCCAGAATTCAACCCAAAATTCACCTGGGACCCCAAAAACCTCCAAATTCGCTCCAAAATGATTGGCAACTTTACACACTCCATTTTCCCACAAAAGGATCTAGAGCCCTGTGCGCTTCGTATACAAACTAAATGCAAAAAAACTTTCTATTCATTCTCAGCAAAAAGACTTCCTATTCCTCCTTCTTTTGGACAAAACTGCCTTCACTTTCAAACTTATTCTCTTGCTCACTTACCTGCATAATGCTTAGTCCCTGTTCTGCATGCTCATTTTCTTCACTTTTACAAGGAATCCTCTCCTCATCTTCTTCTTCCTCTGCTTCTTCCATTTCCTGTGCCAAGATCACCCGTTTCTCTGTTAGATTTCTTTCTCCAGCTGATTTTTTGACAACTGTCCCTATCTTCTGGCACCGCTCGCTCGAGAGAGGCGATTGTCCCGCTCTGCTCTGGGCTGGGACTGCGCTCTCTTCAAGCCCTGGGGGCAATTTTGGATGCCACAGCGTCAGAAAGACCTCAGGCTATTGGAGAAATGTCCAAAGGAGGGACACAGGGATAGCGAAGAGGCTGGAGGGAAAGCCATACAAAGAGTGGCTCAGGGCATTTGGTTCAGCTGCAGAGAGGACACTGAGCTCACACCTCACTTGGGACCTCTCAGCTCCTCCCAAGGGCAGCACAGGGACAGCTTTGCTCTCTGCTCTCTGCGACCAGGGACAGGAGCCAAGGGAATGCCAGGAGCTGTGTCAGGGGACGATTAGGCTGGCTATCAAGGAAAGGTTTTTTTCCTCAGAGGCTGGTCGGGCACTGAATAGGTTCTCCAGGCAATGGGCACAGCCCCAAGGCTGCCAGAGATCCAGGAGCGTTTGGCCAATGCTCTCAGGGATGCAGAGGGTGGGACTGTTGGAGTGTCTGTGCAGGGCCAGGAGTTGGACTTTGACGATCCCTAGGGGTCCCTTCCGACTCAGGAAACTCTTACCATTTTCCCCTCTTTCCTCTCCTTGCACAATGCTCTCAGCTTACTGTTCCACCGCATGCTCCACTTCTGAAACCTCCGCTACTTCTTTCCAGTTCAAGCACAGTTCTACTGGTTACAATCCAAAGATAGACAGATTGAAAAACAACCAAAAAGAAACACCTGTTTGGAATGTCGTGGTCTTATCTGCATCTCCAACTATGAAGTCGATTGTGCCTTGCAAGTTCTAAAAGCAAAACAACAACAACAAAAAACACCCACCACACCGTTTTAACATAGGGATTTGCCTTCTTCTAAGAAATCCATATCCCTTCTCAAAATGGATCTATTTCAGGAAGAGATCATCTTGAATAGATCACTTACTACCTAAAGAACCTGGAACACTCAAATCCGTAATGATAAGCCTGTTACCTTGTCGTTTTCTGTTCCAAAGGCAAATGCATTTGCTCAAGTGCCGTTTGTAACAAGGACAGAGCTCAAAGTGTGGCTCTGAGAAATGTTTTGGTTTCCCTCTCCTATCTTCATCAAAAGCACTTTCTTCAATGGCTGAAACAATACTTGATACAGTCTGAATTTTAAAGGTCATGAAAATTTTCTCCAAAGTGAAAAATTAATATAGCAGTCAGGTTTGAAACCAACGGGAATTTTTGTTTTACCTGTTTGAAGATTCCCTTCACACTAAAATGCTGGCTGATGGATACCTAGAAGAAATCAATTCCCACAAAATGCTTCTGGGTAAGCCATTACGTCATCCATTACAATTTGCTTCAGTGTCCCGTTCCTGTCCAATTGAAGGTCCCTGTTTAAGAGACTCAAGTGCGGAGAGAAATAAAATTAAATATGACTACAGTGCCTTTAAATCGAAATCGAACTTCCTGATCAATCTCATAAAACCTTTAGGCTAAATGTTGCCATTGATCTGTTTCTACTGAACACAATCACGTCCTGGCTTGTTAGAGATTAGTTCATTACAAAGAAAGAAACGCAGAGAAGTTAAAATATTTCCAAAGAAGCATTTGACATCCTTCCTTTTGGATGGGGAACCACACCAACACTGCTTACATAAGAGGTCAAATGACTGTCTTCCATGTTAGTTCTGCACTGTGCTCAGCGGAGCCTTTCTGGTTTATTTGCCTTTGACTTGGACATAAAGCTGAGTCTTGATTCAAGAAAAATCAATATTCACACTTGTTTTCATTTACACGGACATTGGCTTGGTCTCCTAAACAAAGAGAATGATGGGGAATTTTTGTACGAGTTCAGATAGGTAACATTCTCTTTCCGCAACCTGGCATTGTATTTTCACTTGGTCTGTTACCTCTGGCTTTGTTTTAACGGCTCAAATTATTAGGAAGAGTATCAAACCTCCAGCTCTAACCACAGTCCCACTGCGAGGTGTGTGAAGGTATGTGCATCTGCCCCTCAGGTCCACACTGCTCTTCTAATGTGCCTCTGATCGAGCAGGTAGGAAAGACCTCCTGGGTGTGTGAACAGTGCTGCTTCCTCTACGGCTTCAGAGCTGCTGCTAAGCTCTTCAGGAAGGAGAGCGGTATTGTACCCATTTTTAGATGGTTTTTAAAGTTGCCGGTGCTTGGCTGTCTTAAACGTCTGAGTTCCTAGAACTTTGAATGAGATCAAATCTATGAGTGAAGAGATGATGGTGCAGACCAACTTCTGATTCCGGTGATCCAAGAATCTGCACTACTACTTTTACCTTCTGAATAAGGCATGGATGTGATGGTATGCACAGTAATACTGATGTGCTATGGTTTTTGAATGATAGCAGTCTTCCTTTGTCCCATTCCTAAACCGTGGGCATTATTTGCCTTAACCTTGTTCAGTAGGGACATTATTCTATATTCTTACATGAAGTGAAAAGCACTCTTTTTCCATACCTTCACACAACAGCATTAAAACAAGGCCTAAGTAGTACAACCAATGTTCAAAGATGCTCTACCTTTTAAGTTTACAAAACATACCAAATTCATACCTTGTTCTAAGTTGATCTCAAGAAGAAAGGGTGTTCTCCAAATACTCCTTCAGCTCTTCCTCACAGCTCACCGTTTGCCTTTTTTCTAAGATTGTATCCAGATCACTTTCATCATCTAAGGCCACATAAAAAAGCTAGTAAAAATGGTTTCGTAGATACTAAAATCTCCCCAGCTCTTTAGGATTCAAGGAAGTTAATTATGCACATATCTTCTACACCCAGAAGAGAAAGCTACCTCAGCAAAACTCATCGCCTATGAAAATCTTCCTAGATAATGAACACCTCTGACACTGCCACCCCAAGTTGGTGTTCTGAAACAATGAGAACCTCACATCCAATCAGACTCTAGACCTGCACAAGATCTCGTCATAGCAACTTGCAGCCACTTTCTACAGAAAGCAGCAGTGATCTCTATCGCTGTTGCCATACCAACAATAAGACAGGACTGTCCATTCAGCGTGAATCAAGCAGTTAGCAAAAATGCACCTGACAGAATGAAACTGAAGAGGAGAAATTCCCATCTAAAAGTCAAAGATTACATTTTTAATTTTATAGCAGGTATTTTGAATTTCAGAGGGCTCTTTGCATTAAGAAGTCCTGTCTTTATAGCACACCCTTGTTTTTATGTTTCTACCTGGATTATGGCCATTTAGCCGTCTCCTTCAAATCACTCCAAAGAAAAACATTCAAGTGAACAAGTTCTTTCTAAACTGCTGGAAGGTGAAATGAATGAGTAAGAGGATATGTAACATGATAAAAGGCTGCCTGGAATTTTACGACTGGTATCCAACATGGCGTCTTCTATCTGGAGAGTAAAAAAAAATCAGTCTCCAAGTAAACTGGTAAGAATGCGGATTCTCAAAACTTCTGTTTATTCTGGCACCATAAAGCACCAAATCACATTCTATAATTTATCCCTTTAGAAACAACTGCCCGACTTTTTTTATGTATAGAAAAGATTGGAAGACATTTGGGAGATCATTTCCAGCTCTTCCTGAAGTCTGATCTTAAGCAGACTGGGCCATATGTCATTCATCGCTATCCTATGTATTTCAGATAGAAATGATCATAAAAATACAATCTATTTCTATTACAAATAATAAACACAAGAATTATGAACACTTCCACATGAAACTCTTCCACACCAAACTGTTTCTCTGGAGTGTTTTGTCACACTATGGACCTCTTTCTAAGGTGACATCAACAGCCTACCACGCAGAAGGCATTGCAGGTGGGAGCACAGGAAGAACAGACTAATCCCAAGGAGTGATGAAGATATATGTCATCAAATAAAAGAAACGTACATCCACGTGCTCCACTTCTTCAAACCTACATTTTCGTTTCTCAGTCATCTGAAGCATGTTGGAGTGCACAACTTCAGCATCTTCTGCTGTGCAAATGTTCACATCCAACAGGGTCATCTGAAGGAAAAGAAGAACAAATTATTGACATGCACAGAAGAAATACTGTGTGGCTTTCAGAGAGCCTGGCTAAACGTAGTGTTTCTTTTCTTGTGATGGACAGAGATAGATTCAGCCTCCCACATGCCATATTAGATTACTAAACAATACCATCTGGTTGGACACAAAGGGAGAAATTGAGGCAGAGGTGGAATTTCTTTCCCAAGATAAGACAGATTTAGCACAAGGGCTGAGGCTCCTTGCATCTTCCACATTCATGTAGGACAGCACTCCCTTCATTACTGGCATTTGTTACGGCTTTTCCACATTTCAAGCACAAATACCAACTACTACTGTGAAACCAAACGGATGGCTTACTTTTTGAACAGAGTAAGGCGGAGGTTAAAAAGGAATTCCACTTGTTATCTCACTGTCTGGTGCATCTTTACTCTCTCTAATGACACATTGGACCACGGCTATCACAGCCAAAAGCTGTGGCACTCAACTTGCACATCTGCCCTTTCTCCTGACATTTGCCCTCGACCAGCTCATACTGGATGCTCATTTTCTCCACGCACTCCACATTAGGGCTGTCTGAATGATACGGAACAGACCACAGTCAAAATTCCCATCTTTCACAGTGCAGTGTGACATGGAAACATGACAGAGGCCATGTGCTGAATCTCAGCACACGGAACAGATGCCAGCAGTGCCTACAGACACCAGACATTACCAGCCAAAGAAATCAAGACATTTTCATACACAGCTGTTTCTCATTATGCTTCAAAGTAGCAAGGTACTTAACAATCGCTACCAACTTCTTTGCTACCATACAGGCTACAAACATCCCAACTGGATGTGCTCTGGAGCAAGAGAAGGCAGACACAGAGCGGGAAGGCATGCTGCAAGGACACAGAGAAAGGAAGTATCTCCAATACTTCCCCTCTTCTTCTCATACTTCCCCTCTTCTTCTCCAGGAGTTAAAAAGGAGTATTTTTGTATGACTGAGAAGGGATCCACGTCAAAATTAACATTTGATTTCCCCCAGATTCATTCTAACCGAGCCAGTTCCTGCTAGATCTCCCCATGCACAGGTGTTTGTACTGGCCAAAGGAAAGCCATGCCACAGGCAGCTTCTTTGGCTCTTACTGCCACCTCCAAGCAACTGAGAAGGTATGTGGCAACACACGGAACAAAGAATAGAGCAAACATGCACTCTCAAAGCAACCGTCTGCCTCATCGTTGCCCAGGAGAAAAGAAAATATTGCTTGAATTCCAGACTGTTCTTAGGATTTCCCGACCTACCTAGACTTTTGTTTCAATTCTCCAGAGTTCTGCACCATTCGTTTCCATCAGATTTGGCACGTGTTGGAGGCAACAGGGTGCTATCAAAGCAGGAAACAAGAGTCAGGTATCCTAAAATACAAACCAGTCAGTACTTCAAATATAAAATTATGAATCCGAATATCCATACTACTGGGCGTTCTTTTATTTACAGCCATCTTGGCAATGAAAATAAACCTGAGATTGTTGTTGTTCAAGGCCAACTGTTTACTGCCCGATAAGGAACTAACTGTCATCTACCTGGTTCCTACATCCACCGTAAAAAACCTCCCTGTAAAGATCGTAATGCATTGCACCCACACCAATGTGTCTTGTGTTCAGGATGGATATTCAAACGTAGCAACGTTAGATTTCTATCCAGACTCCTCTCTTCATTTATTCCGCAAATAAAATCCCACGCCATGGAGAAAAAAATGCCTTGACAAAAACACCAAGTTCTAGCTCTCCACCCCTCTTTGCCCATTTCTGCTATGTTTCGAGATTTACTTCTGCATTCCTCCATTTTTAGAGCCTGATCGCCACCTATTAAGTGTAGCTGGGGCACTGAAAATCAAGAATGCATTTTTTCCATTCAAAAGAGCTGTACAGAAATAGATGTAGACCCTGCCTTACTGCTGCATTTAGCAATCACACATTGACAGGAAGCAAAGTGCATTTTGTAGCCAAGTCCTTCATTAACTCCAGCAACAATTGTTTTCCTTTATGCTATACCCTCTTTTGCCATACCCGATATATTGCAAAACCTTCAGTCTCTCTTCACTGAGTACCATCTGCTCCTTTATCAACTTTTCCATTTCCATATTCACAGTTGGGGGATTCTGTATTTCTTCACTTGCCATAAATTCTCTGCAGGATGGAAAGTAGATATGTAGGATGGAATCACATGATATATGTGATATCATACGTGGTATCACGTAGAAAGAAAAAATGATCAAGTATTACTTTAACAGAAACCAAAAGTGAACACTAGCCTCTTGGTGTTGCTCATTGTCCAAAAGAAGACTGCCAAATTTCTGACCTGAAACTCTGAACTCCACACTTCTTTTGCATGAGCTTCCAGTCCCTTGCCATTTCAGTTGATGCCATTTTTCTTTCTCAAGCTCTGATTTCATTCGATTCAAGAGTAGCTTGGCAGTTGCCCTCTCATTATCCAGCAGTGCTCCGTTTATATTCTGTGTATTAAAAAACAAAACCAGAAGTAGAAGCAGCATACAACATGCAAAAACAAACCAAAAATTGTCTCTTCTACAGAAAATGAGGGGAGAAAAGAACACAAATGATAACCAATACCCCGTCAAGTAGAAATTTCTTCTATATTTCAGTGATTGATAGGCAGAAAAAATGAATTTCATCTGGGGAAAGAAAGACATTCTAGGAATATTCAGACTGCTATCTTGCCCCAGGTAAAACATTTACCATGGCCTTAGCGTTAATGAGCTTGTGAACATCAGCTGCCAAGAGGAAGGACATTTCCTCCAGTTTCACACAATACTTGGTCAGTACATCTGCTATCTGTGCAATCAAAGAATACAGAAAAGCAACAACAATGAAAAGTAGAACTCAAATATCAATTTCCCAAGTTAAAATCTACATGAACAAGACAATTTTTCCATTCAAGTGAATTCGATTTAATTAATTCATTAACTACATAAGTAGCATTCTCACGTTCAAGAGTAGAATTCAAAGAATCGACGTTGCTTCTTCTGAGACATTGAAGCCTGAGTAGATCCCAACTTCAAATCTAGTAGGACGGCATGAAAGCAATACCTGCTACATTTAGTACATGTAAACTACAAAGAACATCTAGAACAGCTCTAAAAGATGCACAAACCCATGAACTTTGAAGGAGACGCTAGCAAGAAATGTGGAAATAGGCTTTATCTGCCCAGTGCTTTTCCCAAAAGCACGGGCACTCCTTGGCGTCAGTGAGAGTCTCTGTCTCATTACTCAGCAGCTGGCTTAGGGTAAAAAAGGATGCATGCAATCACTTCATTCCTGTTCATGACATAAACTTACTGCATCATCATGGAAGCCATTTACTTGGAAATATAGCCTAAAAAATAGGTGTCAGACTGGGTACATATCTAGATTGCTATGAGCAAAACCAATTTCTTTTTAACAGGAAAGCCATACAATATGCCTGCCATGGCAAATATTAGTCTACTAGCCCTGCACTTCAACGGGCAGTGAGCAGTTCATGACACCAAGTTTACGTTTGGCAAGGAGACAGTCTATTTATTACAAGCCCCTAGTTCTAGAACCAAGAATACAGGAGTTGCTCATTCCCAATGAAAATCTGTCCATTTCATACCTTTGGGGTTTTATGCTTCTGTTCTTTACCTGTCTTGAGTGTGGCTTTCTTGTGAAGTCACTGATGGGTGTTTTTCCAACACATTTCTGCTGATTACACGGTAATTGCGTGGCATCAGCAGACATCTCTGAATGTCTCTTGAAAGTATGCTTTTTACTCTTCCTAGAGGACCTTGTCTTCTTCTTTCCTTCACCCAAAAGGTGGGCTAAGTGAGCCTTCAAAGAACCATCATCTCAACAATTAGAATTCTTTCAAACCTACTGAATGGAGAACAGAGACAAAAAAATTTTAAAAAGACTAGTACGCGAAAGACAACAGAAGAGAAAGGTAAAATAATGAATCCTACATGCCACGTGCATAACTCTCTTCATTCAAGGCTATTTTCAAAATGAGAAAAAAAAAAAAAAAAAAAGATCATCTTTTCCTCAGAGAGGAAAAGTGGAGTAACTGGATTGTGTTGCCTTGCCTACAGTTACCAGAAAAGTCAACAGCTGAGTTGAAAACTCCTGAAGCTGGCTAACTACACCTCTAAATGTTTTACTACTGTGTTATGATTCTGTCTTCAGTTAATAGAACCCGATATACAACAAAGAGATGGGAGCACATGGAGATGCATTGGAGAGCCTACGCTGGAGGTAACACATTCATTTTTTACTCAAACAAATCCAAATTAGAAATGTTGAAAATTACCTGGGGCCATTTCAACAGCCAGCAAACTGACTAACACAACCAATCTTTGGCTTCTATTCAATCCTTTGCTTGTTTTACCTGGACCTTGAAGATCTGTCTGCAGCCTTCCTCTCTGCAAATATATCACACTCGTCCTATTGAGAACCCATGGCTCATCACAGCTGCTTCGCCACGCCTGCTTCCAGAAGAACTGGCAACTACAAGCTGGGAGCCAAGAGATACAACACTTCACTTGGAAAAGGGCCTTCCATGAATCCTAGAATCCCAGAATGGTTTGGACTGGAAGCGACCTTAGAGACAAATTATCTTCTTCCCACATCCTGACACGGGCAGGGACACTTTTCCACTAGTCCAGGTTGCTCCATGTCCGCTCCAGCCTGGCCCTGGACGCTTCCTGCCATGGGGCTCCTACACAGCCTCTTTGAGCAACATGTGCCTCAGCACCCACCCAAGGAAGAATTCCTTTCCAATATCCCATCTATCCCAGCCCTCTGGCAGTTTGAAGCTATTCCCCCTTGTCCTGCGAGTCCAGACCCTTTTCCAAAGTCCCTCCCCAGCTATCTTGGAGCCCCAGCAGGCACTGCAAAGGGCTCGAAGATCTCCCTGGAGCCTTCTGTTCTCCAGATTGGACACCCTCAGCTCTCCCAGACTGTCCTAGAGCAAAGAAGCTCCACCTTTCAAAGCACCTTAGACGCCTCCTACCGGCCAAACTCGATGGCAACGCTGACCTTCCGGGCCCTACGGATATCGCTTCCGGTGTCGCTCGGAGTCACTCCCGGCTCTCTTCCCGCCCCCCATGGGGCCCTCAGGCGATGCCGCTCCTACGCCACTTCTGCCGCTGTCAGACCAACGGGGGGGCGGGGGGCCAGCCCAGACTCATCCACAATCCACACTGTCCTCGGCGGCTGCTGCGGGCTCATGGCGGCCCACACACCCGGAAGCAGAGCTCCGAACACAGAGGATCATAGCCCCACATTTGTGTTCGTCTCTGCACAAGGCAGGCCAGTCTTGCCATGCCCGGACTTTTCAGTTCAGCACGAGAATGAGAATACACCTGCGCCATGGGGGAGGAAACCTCTAAAGACTCCCTCATACGTGGTCGCTCAACTTAATGCCTAGGCACTTGCCATTCCTAAGGCTACACTAAAGCCTTTTTTACCTTGCGGGTAAGAAATGCCGTTGTTCTCGTGTGCAGCTAAAGGCGCAGCACAGGCAGGCCGGGGCAAAAGCTGGGGCAGAGCCCTTCCTCACTCCTTCGCTGTGCTGTACTCCATGCAGCTAGAGCGAAGCGAGAAGGACGCGAGGAAGAAAAAGGCGTTCTTAAAGTAGCACCCTGGCAGCAGCCCTGAAAAGGCGCATAACACACGGCGTCTCGCTGCCCTCCGTTCTACATACTCGCGGCTCCCTCTGCCGACTTGCAAAAGTTGCTACCAGAGCAGAGGCGGCCAGATTGAAGAGGCAGTGCCTAGGTTCACCTTCTCCTTACTGCACGTAAGCCACGTCCAGCTCCTCGCTGCACTCTGGATTTCCCTTCTCCGAGGCACTTACCGTGGTGCTGTGTGCAACTCGGCGCCTAGAAGCGACCGCCAATGCTTTCACAGCGGGCTGCAAGGGAACCAAGGAGCAGCACAAGCAGCAGTGCTTCAGCTTGCTCCTTCCGACTGCTAAGGGCACTTGGGAAGGCAAGCGAGAGTCAACCACCTTCCTCTCCTAGTAGCCTGTAACGTGGTGCACACAAGCACGGGACTAGTGCCGCTTCGTTCACCGCCCTCGCCCAAGCGTGGAGCCGCTTTCACTTGCCGGCGGCCAGAAGCCGCTGCAAGGGCGCCACACAACCACAAGTGCGCCGGCAGCCAAGAGCTAGAGAACGCTGCTTCTGCCCAAGCCCGCCTAGGGCGTGCACCTTTGTTCTCAGAGCTCCGTGCAACAGTCTGCCTCTCTCGCAGTTCGAATGGAAAACGAAAGCTTTTCGCCTACGCCCTTCACAGAGATCCGTTGCCAGGACGAGAATGCCTTGTGGCCGGAGCTCGCCCCCGCCGCGAGGAAGCTGCTATTAGCACCGCGTTGCAGGGACACGTCTCGCTTCTTGACTACGTGCTCAGCGCTCTCCGAATTCGCCGCTAGCTCCACGGTCTTTCTCAGCTGCAAGTAGCAGCGCTCACAGTACATAGAGCTTCGCAAGGACCGAAGACCCGGAGGGAAGTATCGCACTCGAAAATGTGCCAGGATAGAGACGTTCTACACTGAGTAGAGACACAGACAGACAGAGAGTTCTACACTGCCCCTTCTCGTCGGCCATCTTGTGCTCTGCTGCCTCTGCTGTGACGAATAGGTCCTTGAAAGGCGAGCGACAGCGGCTCTCCAGGCACTGAAGAGAGTTCCCTAGGGACTTTTCGATGTAAAACTTTTTCCACCTCCAAAAATACATGGGTAAGTCCTAAAAGTTTTGGTTTTCTTAAGAATAGTTTCGCCCAAGTTTTGCTGTTCTAAACACCCATGGTTTCAGTCTTCACTTAACTGCTTGTTTCTGTCTTTTTGGCTAGTGGCAATCTAATTCTAAGGTAACTAGATGTGTTGGAAATCCATAAATTACATCTCAAGTTAGGTGGGAAAATTGGCTCGGAAGAAAATGGAATTGAGAATTTGGAAAGAATCCAGAGTGAGCTGATGTCACAATCCGAGATTCCCTTGGCTTCCAAATCCTTTCATTTGTGTTTTTGTGGGCTTTTTGAAGGCGGTGTACAGTTGAAGCCATGATTTAGCTGCGGTGAGACCTGCTCTGCTGTAAAAGCATTATTTTCTCAGTGAGCATGGACAACAGTTAGAGTGTCGTCTTTTAAGATTCCCTGCACTCCACTTATGGTGGCAAAAGCAGTGCCTTGACTGTAATCATAAAAGTGATTACAGCTTCATTGCTTTGACATCATGTAGGATGCTTCCTCCATCTGCTGTGGTCAGCATTAAGTAACAGATTTCTCAGTTTCTAGGAAGAGTCTAGCAAACAATCACCTTGCTCCTTCTCTTGCATTTATTCATCACTGCTATGCTGCTATACAGACAGGTAGTCTGTTTATGATTCAACAATTCAATGGGACATCAAGTAAATAACAAAGCAAAACTAACTACCGAAAGCACTATAAGGGCCAGAGATTAGCTTGGATCAAAACAGGTATTCTCCTAGCATTGTTTACAAACGAGTCAGCATGTGAAACAGAAGGCACAATGTAGTTTGTGCCTTGTTTTGGGCATGCCCGAAAGAAGGAAATTCTGATTTCACATACGGGAAAAGAAATGTTGACATTTGAATGAGATTGTTCATACCCCAGTAAAGGTTGCTTTGAAAGGTTGTGGAAGTCCTGTTAGGAAACATGGCTTTACAAGTCCTTTCCACCAGGAGACAACAGCTGCAGAACATCTGGGTGTGCCAGTGTTGAGAGCACCAGCAAAGATCAAAGTGGAGAAGTTGGTGAACAATGGCAGTGGCCTGGCGGAGGGCAAGTGGGGTGCTGGCTGTGGGACCAGGGGAGTCCTGACTGATTTAGGAGGCGTGTGATGGTCTGTGCCAGCAAGCGGAGTAGTGCTGTGGCCTTGGCACACTGCTAATACTGGAATTCAGTGGGGTCACTGGGCAGGCTGAGTGTGTGAGCTGCTGGAGGGACCCAGGTTGCCCACATGTAAACATCCAGTCTCACTCTTGCCAGCCACAGAAAGGAGCAGGATGTGGCTGCTGGCGATGCCTGTCACGTATACGCAGTGTATATGTGTGCTATCCCAGCCTGCTGGGAACACTTCTTCTTTGGGACTGCTTGGGCTGAGGGAGAGAAAGCAGTGGTAGTTTCTGAGGTTTCGAGTTTGTTCGAGTTTCTCAGGCTGTTTCTGGAGCCACCCCGAGTTCTCTTCCTTGAAGCATTTCAAGTCCTGCTAATTTTCAAAATTCAAACAGACACAGCCCTAAGCTAGTTGATCTGACTTCAGAGCTATTCTTACGCTGAGCTGTTGCATGATCTGATCTCCTGAGATGTCTTCCATCTCAGTTTATGACCTGGTTCTTGTGAAAAGTAGGATCTTTTAGCCTGGAGAAGAGAGGTTTCTGGAGAGACAGTATTGTGGCCTTTGAATATGTAAAGAGGGTATAAGACAAATGGAGAAAGACTTTTTAGGAAAGTTTGCAGAGACAGGACAAGGGGCCATGCTTTCAAACTGAGACTAGGTTTAGATTGGCTAAAAGGAAAAACTTTTCTACAGTGAAGCTGGTGAGACACTCAAACGGGTGTTCCAGAGAAGTTGTGGATGCCCCATCATTGAGAGTGCTCCTTATCAGTTTGGCTAGTCTTGAGCAATTTGATCTACTGTAAGATCTACCTGGCAAGGAAGTTGGACTAGATGATCTTTAATCACAGACTGTTGTATGATTCCGTGGAAGACAGAATGCAATAAAGTTCATATTTCAGATTTTGGCGCAGACATATTTATTATTTCTCACTTTATGCATCATTGCAATGACAACTTGTTAGCTTCTGAAATGATTAGCTGAGATTGATTTCCTTCCTTAGTTTCATTTTCTCTGTTATTCCTTCACTCTTGGACTTTTTTTTTCACTAGATTCCCTCTTTCAGTAAACTGCCCTTAAGTATCACTTTGCTCCCCACCTGGCTTTTTTTTTTTTTTTCAATGACACCTTTTCACTGGTTCGTTTTGGGCCTTTGCTGCTTGAAGTCCAGCAGCCTCCTTGTCTGAGCATTACGGAGCTTTCTTTACAGCTTCATCACTATGCAAAAAGCCATAAATTACTGTGTTCCATCTCACATACCATCAAGTATCACACTAATATTCCCTCTGCTGAATAGCTGGTTGGTTTACATAGACCAGCCAAATACCAGGAAATCCAGATGGCAGCAAGAATCTTTTAGACTACTCCCGCTGTTCATTTAAATTCTGGAGAAGTCACGTGAGGTATCACATTCTCTTGAAAGAAGTGTCTATCATCTCGGACATTCTAGAATGGGCTATTAATATTGTCATGAGTTTCTGGCTAGACTTTTTAGTATGCAAATTCAAATTCAAATGATCTGAAATGATAGAACTTCAAAAAATTTTTTTTCCCAGAATCGAAGTATGATGGAGTTCCATAGGGAGAATCTTAATCTTAGTTATTCTATTCCATCTCACATCATGGCTGGGGGCAGGGAGAAGGGAGTATCTTTGGGGGACAATGGGTTCCGGTGTAGTCAGCTGGGCAGAGGAGCCATCAGGTATTTTCTGTTGTTGGGCGGGGGGGGGGGGGGGGGGGGGATTCGTGTGAACTCTTCCTTTCTTGTACCCTGCCACTAGTATTGTTGCTAAAATTGTTTGTTTTCTCATCCAAGTGACAAAATCAGCACACTTAATGAGGGATGAAGAGGGAGCAGCGACCTCAGAACAGGAGGAAGAAGAAGCAGAGCCTGCTGTCCTCCAGAAGAAAAAAACACTACCAGCCAATTTTGCATCATCTGTGAACTTCCTGGGCGTGTACTCTATCCCCTTGTCCAGAACACTGAGCAAGATATTAAACAGGACTGGGCCCAAGACTGAGCCTTGGGGACCAGCTGGATGAACTCTATTTCCTACCACTCTGTGGGCCTGGCCATCACCCAGTTTGTCACCCAGCAAACAGCCCACCCATGCAAACCATAAGCAGACAGTTTCTTCAGGAGAATGATGTGAGACTCATTGCAAAAAGGATCAGGGAGATGCCTAGGAAGAGTCTCAGGTGAATCCAGGAGACTATAGTGGAGGAAGGACGCGAGGAAGAAGAAGGCGTTCTTAAAGTAGCACCCTGGCAGCAGCCCTGAAAGGGCGCATAACACACGGCGTCTCGCTGCCCTCCGTTCTACATACTCGCAGCTCCCTCTGCCGACTTGCAAAAGTTGCTACCAGAGCAGAGGCGGCCAGATTGAAGAGGCAGTGCCTAGGTTCACCTTCTCCTTACTGCACGTAAGCCACGTCCAGCTCCTCGCTGCACTCTGGATTTCCCTTCTCCGAGGCACTTACCGTGGTGCTGTGTGCAACTCGGCGCCTAGAAGCGACCGCCAAAGCTTTCCCAGCGGGTTGCAAGGGAACCACGGAGCAGCACAAGCAGCAGTGCTTCAGCTTGCTCCTTCCGACTGCTAAGGGCACTTGGGAAGGCAAGCGAGAGTCAACCACCTTCCTCTCCTAGTAGCCTGTAACGTGGTGCACACAAGCACGGGACTAGTGGCGCTTCGTTCACCGCCCTCGCCTAAGCGTGGAGTCGCTTTCACTTGCCGGCGGCCAGAAGCCGCTGCAAGGGCGCCACACAACCACAAGTGCGCCGGCAGCCAAGAGCTAGAGAACGCTGCTTCTGCCCAAGCCCGCCTAGGGCGTGCACCTTTGTTCTCAGAGCTCCGTGCAACAGTCTGCCTCTCTCGCACTTCAAATGGAAAACGAAAGCTTTTCGCCTACGCCCTTCACAGAGATCCGTTGCCAGGACGAGAATGTCTTGTGGCCGGAGCTCGCCCCCGCCGCGAGGAAGCTGCTATTAGCACCGCGTTGCAGGGACACGTCTCGCTTCTTGACTACGTGCTCAGCGCTCTCCGAATTCGCCGCTAGCTCCACGGTCTTTCTCAGCTGCAAGTAGCAGCGCTCACAGTACATAGAGCTTCGCAAGGACCGAAGACCCGGAGGGAAGTATCGCACAGGAAAATGTACCAGGACAGAGACGTGTTCTACGTTGTCCCTTCTCGTCATGCAGTTTGTGCCTCTGCTGCTTGTGCTGTTAGGAATCGCTCCTTGAAAGACGAGCGAGAGCGTCCTTCCGGGTGCATTGCACTGAGTCGAGTGCTCGCTCGGGACTTTGCTCCCGGGGCCAAGGCAAGAGGGCGTGCTTGCCCGCAGAACTGAGAACACGCTGTTGGGCAGAGCTGCAACTGACCGCCGGAGTTCAGCTGTCGCCGGACGGCAGAAGGCGAAGAACGAAGCCGCTTGCGAGCGGCGCAGTGCAGCGAAGAGCTCTCCGAATTCGCCGCTTGCTCCACGGTCCTTCTCAGCTGCGAGTAGCAGCGCTCGCAGTACACGGAGCTTCGCAAGGCCCGAAGACCCGGAGGGAAGTATCGCACACGAAAATGTGCCAGGACAGAGACGTGTTCTACGTTGTCCCTTCTCGTCATGCAGTTTGTGCCTCTGCTGCTTCTGCTGTTA